>NW_013529697.1:1401026-1569588 GCF_000836235.2 Papilio xuthus | reverse complement strand
CAACGTAATATCGGAATGCTGTCACTTACTTGATTGTACTTCGGTTGCGAGTGGACTGCGGATTGAATTTATGTTATTACAACGTACTATTGTTATGAATTTTAAAATTGTATTTGAAAGTGTCATAATTTTTTTATTACAAATAGTACAAAAGAAAGTTTTCAATTAATTTGTAGAATAGTTTACTTGATGAATTATTGTCAGTTCATAAACTGACAATCAAGGGTATCTAATATTGTGTGAATAGTAGAGTTCACAAAATAATGCGACTAGTCAATTTATAAATAACTCATCCAATTATAAAGTGTCCAACTTTAAAATTGGTTGGGTACGATTCTATTTTTAGAGTTCCGCCAACACGTCGTGATTATTTCGATCCAACTCAGCATTTCAGATTAGAATAAACTTATTTTCTATTTAACGGGTAAACGTAAATTTAAAACTCTCCGACAGTTTACAAATTGACTGTTAATGTAGCTTTGAAGCTTATCACTTATTCAACATTATAACATAATTAAAATATACTTTCGAAAATGTGAAAAGATTCAGGATATTGAGGCGGAGAAAATTTATGACGCAGAAGCAAGTGTCGGTAGAGGACGCCCTAGTTCCAAACTTTATCGATCAGATTGCTTTCAGAGCTGTTTTTGAAGCACTAGTTACCGATAAGGGTAAACTTTTCGAATAGAGAATATGCGAATAAGTTATTTAAAAATAACCCTTTTAAAGAATTATATAATAAATAAAATTTAAACTTTTAGTTTCAAAATTTATTATTAACTAGCTGTCGCCCGCGACTACAATCGTGCGGAAGTAAAAAAAATAATTACTATCCTATGTTTTCTTCTAGTAAATGTTTCAAGTCTTTGCCAATTTTCAGCGAGATCCATGCAGCCAATCAGAAGATACCTTCTAACAAACATCCATCCACACTTTCGCATTTATAACATTACTTACTTACTCCGCTGGCCAATCGACCCAAAGTGGGTCTTGGCCTCTGACACAAGAGATCGCCAAAGTCGCCTGTCTTGCGCCTTCTCCTGGCAGTCCATCGCATTTATAACATTAGTAAGATTTATTAGTACGATTTAATTATAACAGTACGACTCAAATTATATATTTTTTTACAGTGACTATTCACGTGAGGAAAGTATGAATGAATAAAACGTAATGAGACGTCATTCGGATTTCCTATAAAAAGTTCGGTAGCGAACATTTTGCCAGTGATGGTGTAAAAAGTAGAGTAGAATCGTGGGCGATGTTGCTGAACTGGAGAAGATGGTCCTACTTCGTGATTATATGTTTAATGCACATCGTAAAACAAGGTAAATAAATATATTGAATACATTCGTTCTTATTAGCCGACTTCAAAAAGAAGGAGGTAATCAATTCGTCAGTCTTTTATATATGTTAACGCGTAACTCCGTTCCTGGTTCTCCAATATTGATTTTTTTAATCGAAAGGTAATGCTTGTAGGTACGTTCAATTTTTTTTTAATCATTTAACTTACTAGATAAATAGTAGTATTTGAGTTCGAGAAAATTTATAATATCATCTTTGTCCTTTTCTCTACTTAGGATAGGTACAGTATCTTCCACACTAATATATCTCTATCAGTAGTAATATTTTTATTCCCTCCTCTTTCTTTTTATAATTACTTCGAGCTGCCTTCACAGCTAAACTGCAACAATACAAAACGCACTAAGCCATAATAGATGTCAGCTCTTTACCTTAGCTGTCATCATTGTCCGTACCCACTGACATGTCCCGGACGCGCACCCGGATGACGTCATCTCTATACAAACATGTCCGCCTGTCCCTCTGGACCTTTTCCTATATCACTGTTCATATTCCACACCATTATACCTATAGATTTGATATTACAATCCATTGGTCCAAATACTTACACCAACACATGCTATTTACATTGTTAAGGTATTATATATCACATACAAACGGCATCTTATATACATATTATATATTTTCAATGTTATGTGTGTAACTGATATTAACCCTAACACACTATTCATTTAGAGAAACCCGACCTTAATTAAGAGGCGTGAATGAGAAAATTGATCTCCCCAATTGAATAACATCGAGCGTTGTATGAAAGGATACGTTATTAAGATTGTTTTCTCTGAAAGTAATATAATTTATAAACAGTTTATATTAAATCTCGAAACCCAGACTAGCGTATATTTCTTTATGTTCATATTTTTTAATGTTCTCTCTCTTTTATTTTTCTTTTCAATAAATTGCAATCGGCGATGGAAAAGCAACCAGAAAATATTGACTAGTCGTAATAATATAATCTGGGACATTGGATAATTGGTGTTTTGTTTTAGGGAGCGGACAGGCAACAGACGTGGATGTCCGTCTGACAGCACCCAGCTGGGTCGCACGAGGTGGATCCGCGACTATGCGATGTCTACATCAGGTGATACTGCTATTATTCTTTCTTTACTGGTTTTATTTTATAATTATAAATGTGTGTACATACTCTTAATTTTAAATTTAGAAATGTGTGTGTACCAAGTGCCAAAAAAACTCCAATTGACTGTCTTTTATTATTATTTAACAGTTACAATCAGATTAAAAAACAAATGACATGTCATTCTTCAAAATTAGACAAACTGTTTTCGCCCCAAATGCGACAAAGTTGTTACCTTTATTTTTGGGCCGGTTTGGTTGGAAAAATGATATATACTCGGTAGCTATTGTGAATAACTAGCTGATAGCCCGCGACTCCATCCGCGCGACACATAATAAAACTTAATCAATAGCCTATGTGTTCCTTTTGAATATGTTTTTGTCTATGCAAAATTTCATCGAGATCCGTTTAACCGTTTTGGAGATGCTTCATAACAAACAACCATCCACGCATGTGACTAAAATTTTGCATTTATAATGTAAGTTAGAAGTAAAATTTAGGTACATTATAGGAACACTGTTAAATATTAAATAGTGCAGGAAAGATATAAGCATTTGTTTGAAACTTCTCGCAAGACATTAATAGCGGAGTAAACCACTTTCTGCACCGCCTCCGCGTTTGACTATAAATAAAAGATCTCATCTCGCGAACGAAAGCACCGCGTTGTGTTGTTTTCGCAAGCTTTGTATGCAACTAATTTGACAAGAAAGTCTAATTAATGTTTACTTTTCATTAATTTGGCTTCTGTTATTATGTAACAATGTTTAAATGATAGGAATTATTTCCTAACTAATCGAAAGTCTTTATTTCACCTTTTAAATGTATATTGAATTTGAAAAAAAACAGTGAAATAAACAGATTTAAATTCATATAAATATTATACTTAAGTCGTACACAAATAAAATCCTATTAATTTTAGAATAAAAATATTAAAAATAAAAAGAAAAGTCTAATATGTAGTTAGACTTAATTAGTTAATAGCCTTTATAATGTTATTTATTTCTTTATCATTAGGTACCTCCACAATTACTCTATAAAGTTGAATTCCTAAGATCGGGAGCCAAACTATTGCAGTATGTTCGCGAGAGAGTACCGCCGTTTACCAATTACACGTTTCCTGGTGGAAAGTTAAATGTAAGTTACGAAAAATTATTTTAAATTTTTAATTAAAAAAATAGTTTATGTTACAAATGACTTAGCTAAAAAAAAACAAAAGATAGCTATCACAATTGGTTGTGGTTTAAAAGATAGAAGGTAAAAGGTCACGGGGTCGATCATCCACTAGTCCGATCAAGAGAAGGCTATATTGGAACTTAATCACGACTGCCCTGAGACAAGCCGAAGATATGACAGCGTGGAGATAGCTGGTCGACGCATCTGTAAAGGCATATCAAGACGAGCACGACCCTCAGTAATGAAGTATACGAAGAAACTATCATAAATCCAACTTGGCTGGATA
Source organism: Papilio xuthus (assembly GCF_000836235.2). NCBI lineage: Eukaryota > Metazoa > Arthropoda > Insecta > Lepidoptera > Papilionidae > Papilio > Papilio xuthus. The sequence goes on along the minus strand of NW_013529697.1, from coordinate 1,565,698 downwards.
ACAAATACCTTAAATAACATACCAAATTAAAAACAAAACAATAGTTTTTTTCTGTAGTATTGACAGTGTACAATGTTGCAGATGTCTCTCGTAACTGAAAATTCTATAACAATCGAGAATTTGGATCCTTCAGCGTCAGGCTTGTATTGGTGCGAGGTGTCTCTAGAGACGCCGATCTTTACGGCCGCCTCGCCGCCGCATCAGCTTACTGTAGTCTGTAAGTATAATAATATTTCCCTTAAGAATACCACTTCTTGAATCAAAGATAAATTCAATTTTCTTTAGGTTAATATCAGAGATTCGTTATTTTTCTCATGTTCCTTTCATAATTTCACCGATTTCGATTAAGTCCTTGTTGAATTTGCGAACCCTTAATTTTATATCCTATCATTGTCTTCCGTGGCTCCTAGGATTTCCTGGAAAACCGAGAATTATTGATCTGTCTCTATATGAAAATTCCAAAACTTATTATAAATATATCATGTTTATAAAAAAGAACGTCTAGAATTATTTATCAAGGTTTGATGATTTGTTAAACATTTTTTTAATCAGATGCCCAAAAGCATCCACCGATCATAACATTCGGAAAACCCGATGTGGTTGTCGAAGGATTGCTGCGAGCTAACTGTACCAGCGCACCGGCCGCGCCCGCGCCGCGTCTCACCTGGTATATTGACAATGAAAAGGTAAAGATATACTCAAAATAATTTATAATCTTAATTTATTTATTAATCAACCCGAGAGCGTACTCACAAGTTCATTGTTACTAATTATCATTTCATTTATTTAACACGTTAGCTGCCTTGTCGGACTATATGTCCGACAAGCTAATGTTTCATTCAGGTCTTGTCGGACTATGTGTTCGACAATCCATACTTTCATTCATATGTAAATAATAAGTATATGAGCAATGTAAATAAGCTATTACTATATTTTTGACACAATAAAAAAAATCGTTTTTCGAAAAATTATTCTGGCAGCTAACGTGTTAATCGACAATTATACAAAACTCAGACAGTTATATGAATAGTCTGTCTTTTCTGGTTCTGATTTTATTCGGAAAATTGGTACATTATATATAATTTTATAAACTTGCGGCAATTTCACTGAAATGTAAATAATACACATAGTAATACATATATAAATATGTTATGAGAATACTATGTATGGAGAAATTTCTCCGCATTAACAATTCAGTTGGCTACTGGATCGATGTAATTGCAGTTATTGCGTGCTGGGATTAATTTAATAATTTCAAGGACTTAAGAAAATTGATCGAAATAGACCGAAGAGAATTACCGTTAAAAGGAAGTAATTTAAATACCTACTTATGTCTAACATTGAATTATTATGATAAAGTATGACAAAGCTCTGAAAAATAATTCGACTATTTTAATTTTTTATTAAGCCTAAATAAATTTATTTCACACCACATCAATTCAAAATTTTAAAATCGTTTATTTTTAGGTACCTGAGGATTCTATCAAATATTTCTCGTACAGAGTATCAAGTTCGACTCGAACTAAAGGCGGCGGTGGATACAAAAACAGAAAGTATCATCACCGATATATAGCTCCAGAGTTTAACTATACAGCTAAATATTGGGCTCTAGTTAGTGAGACTACCACAATAACACCGAACACGACTAAACATAACAAATGTACTTTAAATGAAGCGCAAAGCGAAGAAATGAAAAAGGTACTTACAAGATAACTATTATGCCATCAAACGTAAAACATTGGTATCTTTATTTATTCCGCTACGACTTAGGGATCTTTAAGATGCGAGCGTATAATTTTCTTAAAGGCCGACAACGCATCTGTGGTTCCTCTGGTATTTCAGATGGACGTCGTTGAACACCTTGGTACTTCCGATGCTCTTTTGACCCCTTATTTTATAAAAAAAATCTAGGGTCCAATCTCGTTTCTAATCATATGCTCGGTGTACCATAGATTCGCGAGAAGCCACGGGAACCACAAATAGTTCCGATATCTTTATGGGTGTCGATCGCGGAGCTGAGGACTCCAGCACATGGCAGACTGCAGCTCACCTGCACAGCCACCATTCCTGATGAGGTCGGCCCCGGGGAGCGATACGCTGATCTAAAGAAACAAACTGTATCAGGTATTACTTTGAAATTTCTAGATTTTTCACTACAAATTAGGGATTTTACGAAACGATTTTGATTTTTGCACAATGAATGCAACTTTTTGGATAAATTTGGTCTAATTTTTAAATTAAAAACTTATAGTCCATCACCAATAACTTCATATTGTTAACTTTTTTATTTAAAAATTTAAAGGAATACATTAAAAAAAATCTCATGATTAAAATTTCTACAATCGAATAAACAACATTTAATATTTAACTATTATTCCAACAGTTGAGATGAACGAATTAAGCCTCAAACGACCACTAACAGAAACTAGCCAAGCTAATGCGACCGCATCGTTTATATTACCGCATCATCCTCTTTGGATTATCAGCTACGGTGTACTCTTACATGAGCTTCAACTACTATTATATTAAAAAAATACCGACACAGGAGCTCGCAAACATGGAAGTTACAGTGAATTTCCACTGTCGTAACACTTATTTGACAACATTGCTATCTCTCTCACTCTATTTGAAAACAACAGTAATAGTAAAAGTCTGATATAATAGAAGAGACCATGGGAGATCAAGATCAATCCAAATTGACAAAAATTAATAAATTACCCATGAACACTTTGATAGGCAAATAATCAAAGCATGTTTTTAATAAATAATATTTGATCCAAAATAATCATCTGGTCACCTATATGAAAATCGATCTTCCACTGACTCCTAGACTACAAGTGTCACGACATTTGAAATTTATTCTTAGCAACCGCATTACTTAATATTTTATGTCGATCCATATTAGTGACCCCATACGTTTATACTGTCAAGTCTATCGCTTAAATGTCTATTATTTTTATACGGAAAATAAATCAAATATTTCTTATATGAAATTGTATTTTGTTTCTAAGAATCCAATAGAATTTGAAAGTATTATTTGTCACAGAATATGAAATTAAATTTTATTCCTGAGCTTCTGCATGTCAATTACATGAACTCCACCACAGGGTGTTACCAGTTAACTGCTTAGTGGGTTTCTGAGACCAATATCCCCGTTTAAAACATATCGTCATCCCTGTCATTATCTTTGGCATGTTTGAGATAACAATATGTTTTAGACGGGTATTTTGGTCTCAGAAACCCATGGTAAATAATTTCAGTTAAGTCAACAATTTCATATATTTCTTAAACCCCTATAATCCTTGTTAATAATATATTTTTATGTAGCATTTTTGAACTCTGATTGCTGAATGTAACCAAATGCAACTCTTTAATAATTCTTCAGTAGTAATGACGCTCTTGTATTTAAAATCTATTTCTAAAAGTAAAGTTGTAAATTATTTTTATGCGTCTATTTTTAATGGAATTAATTCGTCTGTTTAAATTATTTTCGTAATTTCTACTATTTATGTATTATAATATTTTTTTTCTTTGCCATGCGGTTATAAATAATTCTTTTTTTATTTCTATACTTCATGTTCGTTCACTTTCCCCTGACAAGGTACTAGATGTATATCCAAATAATATTTCTAGTGGTATCCAAGTCACTTGCTATTAGTAATGTTGATGTCTATTAGAAATCGTGGGTTGTTCTTTAAACTTAGAGCCATGCCACACGGGCAAATACGGTGTCTAAACGCAATTTGTACTCTTCTATGAAGCATACTAATTGCGTATTATTTGAATGATAAAAAAATTAAATTTCAATATTTTAAAAATAAATTTAGTCGCTGCGGAATTATACTACTCTAACGTACGTATGGTGATTATATCCCAATTACTAATGTTTTCCGTCAGAGCAATTTTATAAATCAATTGTTCCCCGGTTAAACAACGCTCCTTCGTAATTAGGACAACGCAACGCCCGTCTGGCATCGCTCTTACACCGCTTTTAGTGTTGTCCTCATATTTAACTAATATCAGAATACTTATAAATTTGGCAAACATAAATAAATAATATTGCTAAGTTGTGAAATTGTTACCTTATTATCGGTACTGCAGATGTACTACTGAAAAATAAATTTTAATCTGCGTACACTCAGCTTATTCCTATAAAATTGTTATTAATTAATTTGGGTCCATATTCATATTATAGTAAATAATAAATTTATTCTTGTTAAAATTTTCTTTTGAATATTTTTTTAATTGGGTCTGTGAAAAATTTGAACGAAATATTTTAGAAACGAATTTTCATTTGTTTCCCTGCTAAGTTCGTACAAAATGACCTTTCAAGTTATTTGGATTGAGTCTGTATTGGTTGTCTGCCAAGGTTTCGTGTTTATTCAAGTCAGAACAAAGTGTTTATTGAAATGTTTGTTGCGATCGTGTTTTGTAAATATTTACGATATAGGGATTCCTTTTGTGGGATTGTGGTTGTGTTGTTTAAAACCTTTATTGTTATCAGAGTTTGCATATTTTATTACTTAATATAATAAAGTCTAACTTATTAACCTTGGGTTTTTGAGACCAAAATCTCTGTATAAAACTTATCATCCCTGTTACGTTGACAAAACAGAAACAATATTTTTAAACGCATATTTCGGCCTCAGAAACTCACGGTAAATATGGTTTTCTTATTTCAAATTCTGTACTTTTTTTTTTTCAATTTTATAATATTTGTATTTTTCCTTAATGCCAGTAATGCTTTTCTCTTTATATTAAAGCGCGATTTTAAAATTTCGATAGTGAGAAAATATTTTATGATTCATAATATTTGTCTGTATGTTTTAACAGATATTTTCGATATAATTAATGTGACGCTGTAAGAGCATATAGTTATAATGTTAATAGAGATTATCAAGGGAGCATTGGACTTTTAAATAATTTTCGAACAAATATTTAAAAAAAATGAAGAAAAAAAAATTACATCACTACTAATAATATTTCTATAAAATCTTGCGTTAAAAAATATTTTTAATATTTAAAAAAAAATGTGATTTTTTACTTTTTTCGTAAATGTCAAATATTTTCGTGTTGTGTCTTGATGTTCGACAGTTGTTTGAAAATGTAAAAGTTGAATGTTTCTTTGGTGTTGAAAGTCTTCCTGCAGCTCTTTACACTGACTATAGTAGAGAGATATTTGTTAGGCTAAAGGATGTGATAAGTCAAGAGATGTATATGAAAGCAGAATATATATTTTAAAACATTAAAAAGTTATTATAATTATAAAGATTGTATGTTATAAATGTGTAATAGCTGTTAGTTCAACAGATTAAAAAATATATTATATTAAATGTGCGAAATCCTATTGTCGACAATCGCTTTTATGTGTCTTTATGCTAAAGTGTCAAAGCAATGTAAGGACGTGTTTTTTTTTCTTCAATTTTTTTCGAAACTAAAGCGATTGTTGATTTTATTTTAATTCCTGGCCATTTAAATATTACGTTAAGTAGAATATTAATGAGGAAATAAAGTGTATAAAGCATAAAATGTTTTGTTTTTGTTTAACATCTCCTTGACATTTTACTACTAAACGTGGGTTTTACAATAAGCTTTCTTAGCCTAAATCGAATGTCTGTAATTTCAGTTGTGACTTATTTTGATTCCCACCTCTTAAGGTATATAAATTTTCGTGAGACATAATTATAAACTAAAAATAAAGCGGGTAACAATAACTGGATTTATCCGGTGTTGGCTGTTGCAGCCCCGTTTCATGGCGGTTGCGTGGCCAGTACTCGCTGCGCCTCCTTAGACATTTATGAAACATGTTTTTGACATCGATTCGTATTTTGAAATTTTATTTTATCTCGTCCTTTTCTTTTTTTAAATCATCTATTCATAATTAAAAGGTATCCGTGTTATATACCATTATTTCTCCCACATTAATATCATATTAACACGTTGAGCGCCACGTCAGCTATCGGTGGCTGACACTAGATTTTCCATTTAGGCCGCGTCCGCGATCGGTGGCTGACACTAGATTTTCTGTTTAGGTCGCGTAAACCATCGGTGGCTGACAGCGTGTAACATGACAATTATAAAATTTTACATTATTTAGCGTTAAAAATGTAAACTATTTTGTACAGCGATCGGAAACACCGGCTTTTTAGTACCATTGCGTATAAACGGCGCTCGTGGCCTGCACGGGATTGTCTTAGAAATACGCGTGACGCTCAACGTGTTAAATGAAATAAACAGGAAAAATATTATATTATAGAAAATATATGTTATTTTCCTACATTCAGTTAGTAGATAAAAGAAAATCACATTACAATTGTGAGCTATTTTAGTTAACAATAGCGATTATGTCAGTACTCATGTGTTTCTACGGCAGTATTAATTGCGGACGTTGTACGTCTTTTGTCCAGCAAATGCACGTTTTGAAACTCATGTGCTTGCAAACAACACGTATCACATTTGTTAAACATGGTCATTTGTAAACGTAATTATATTTAGATGATTGTTTTATTTGTTTAGAAATTTATATAAAAGACTAGAGCACGTCCGCGACTGTGTCCGCGCGGTATACAAATTTTAGTAAGTAGCCAATTCTCTAGATTATATTATACTTCTGTGTGAAATTTCATTGAATTGTTCTGGAATTACATTCTAATAAACATCCATCCATCTATTAATCCATCCAAACATTCGCATTTATAATATAATATTAGTAAATTAAAAGTGGTAAATGTCGAAATGAATGTTGATTTGAATTATGGCAAATAAAATATAGAATCTGTTTACTTCTCTGAATTACGAGAATTTCTTATTTTATTCAATTATTTCATCTTTCATACGATATTTCACCTTATTTGTTACACAACGTTATATTTTTCCGGCTCGTTTCCTAGTTTCGATAACACAAAGGAGCATCGCAGGGCGAGTGTTTATCGGCCTCAAAATATAATACGCCTCGAAATAAAACCTTTGAGCCTAAAAGGAATGCGTAAACAAAGCTTTTTTCTCATCAGATGTGGTGATATTTTGATTTTCATAAAAAAATGACATTAATCAGAATACACATCCGGAGGCCTAGCACGAATATTTGCGATAAGCGCTTTTGTATCATCATCGTTCATCATCATCAGCTCACTATACGTCTCCATTGAGGGGCTCGGAGCCTATCCTAAGGTAAGGGTGATTAGGCCATAGTCAAACACGCTGGCCAAGTGCGGGTTGGTTGACTTCAAACATATCTTTAAATTTCTTCTCAGTTATGTGTAGGTTGCATCACGATGTTTTCCTGTACCGTAAGAACGTCGGATAAATGTACATCTGTAAATCGAACATCGAAAAACACATGGTAGGATTCGAACCCAGGACCTGCAGATTGCAAGTCAAGTGCTTGACCCCTGAGCCACCGACGCTCTATCATCGTTAATTATGACAAAATTAGTATAAGATTTTTGATGTACTTTATGTCCGGTAGAGGCGGCACAAATTTAACCGATGACAATACGATGGCGATTGTCACAAAATATTCCTGATCGGCCCACTATATTATTCAAATTATGTACATTTTCTTGTTCTAGGCATAGTTTAAGTTTATACTAATCATCAAACACCAGTTGTATTTTTAATAGCGACTGGAAACAGTGGTCCGTGTATGGCGAACTTTAATTAGTGATTGTCTAACGCCAACACTTAAAGCTGTCCGGGTATACCGGCCTTTTAGAGTATAAACTTCAAATGCAGCTGTAATGATTTTAATGACTATGAAAATATTATTCATCTTTGTATACCAAATATCATGTTTAAATAATTTCTAACTTTTACAAGAAACTGTACTTACTAAGTTTATAATTACTCAAAGCAAAATGTTAGGCACCAGCAAATATTTCTTTAATAATTCGACTAAATTATTAATAAGTCCCGAAGAAATAAAGGTAAAAGAACGACATCAAAGAACTTTAGATGAAAAAAAGAAATCTTTGATAATAAAAAATACGAAAACCTTATGAATTTCATACAACACTGAACATTTCCATTACGACATCCTTATAGAACGCCCACATATTTTTATTCCAACTTGACTTAATCGATACCATACCATATACCAGAATATACCAATTTGGTATATTCTAAAACGATATTCAGAGGGTCTATCATGAATATTCGTGATAATGATTTAGAAACTACGTTAAGTATACCAAAAAATATCTTACAAATTTTGACATCCTCGTAAGAAATCTTTTTCTTTTTATTTTTTGTAAATAAATATAATTTATTACAGTTTTCAGCAATTTAATAAACAAAGAAACTAAAATGAAAAAGCAGATGTTGTAATTAATAAATAAAATAAAAATTGTAAAGTAAATGTGTGTAGTTGAAGTCAATGGAAATGGAAATTATAGCAAACCAATGTAAACAATTTACCTTTACAAAGCAGTAATTACAGGCTCATTATAAACAGATATCAATTTAAAAACTTACACTTACCAGAATAAATCCACAGACAATAAAAAACATAGCCAGCCAGTAAAATAAATAAAAAAAATATTTCCATTGAATTCGAACATAAAAAATTAAGATGAATTTCGAAATAAGAATCACGGACTAATGTGTAGTATTAGTTTATAGATGGCCAGTAGTAGACTATACGTGAGTTTTCCAAAGATCAATTTTCATTAACTATTAGGACGAAATATCGTGGATTCGTATAAAAAGTAGTGAGGTCCTGCCAGTGGGCTATATAAAATGAGTTTGTGAGAACCGGCAGCTGTTGCCAGGCGGTATTACAAGGTCGCTCACTTACAACAAGAAACTCTAAATGGAAATAAAATTCCGATAGCTATCGGAAATCTAAGGATCCCTTGGATGCCATCTAGCGGACATTGCAATCGAGATTTTATTAATTTAACGCTTAAATTGAAAATTCTGAAAGAGATAAAGCATTTTTTACCGTTGGATTTCGCGGCACCGTTTTTAAATCTTACTCGGAAATCTTGTATACACAATAACAATGTGAAGATACAAAAGGACAAAAAAAAATCGACGAAGTTGTCATTTTTTTGGTCAATTATACAATTCAATCATTACCATATTTTGTCAAGAGACGATTTACATTGATTGTAAATCGTTCTAAAACTTCTCAATCATACTTCACACTAATATTATAAATGCGAATGCTTAGATGGATGGATGTTTCTTAGAAGGTATAGCATTCGTTGCGTTATATTTGGCTCGTTGATGTACCGACACGTGCTACCGGTCCAAAAGCCTGACATCGACTGACGTTCCCTCTCCCCGGCATGTACTTATGGCGTGTACGTTCGAGACAAACAAAACTACGTTAATGCATACACTACAGAAGGTATCTCCAGTACGGCTCAATAGATCTTGATGAAATTTGTCACAGATGTATAATATAGTCTGGAAGAACACATAGGTTACTATCAAGTTTTTTTTTAAATTCCGCGCGGATGAAGGCGCGGGCAACAGCTTGTATTTTCTTACAATGAAAAGAAAAGGAACAGTTTACCACACCTTACTAATTGACTCCACCTAAGTAATTGAAGTAAACTATAACGTTCTGCAATTTTTAATTAATAAATAATTTTGATCGGCAATCGCAACGGCTGTTAATATTTCAAACTATGGCGCGGACGCGTGCTGCTGAAGGCAATAAAAATAACTTCCTAAGTGAACTTCGAAGCAGTCATTAGAAACTTAAAATGGAAACTGCCAGCCAATTTTCCTAACTACCTGATATTGATCGTACGCTATTAAATTTATTAAAATTTACGTTCCTTTGTTCTTAAAATTTGTCTCTATGAATATTTTCGTATATGTTTGCAAAGTTTTTGGCCTTAGATATTCTTTGTTTACCACGAATTAATTATATTTTCATTCTTATTAAAAAAAAGTTTTAAAAAATGTTTTTACTAAACTAAAAAAGGGAAACATAGGATATTGTTTTTTACTTACACTGAGACCATTTGGCGAGCAAAAGCTAGTTAGGTTTAGAGTTATATATAATGTCCTTAATGTATATATTGATCTCCTATCCTATAAGCCTATCTCTAAAAGTAAACAAAATAATTTTACAAGTCCATGTCACAAAGTCTTGTCGAGAAAAACTTTTACATGATAATAATAAAGCCGGATAAATTACACATTCCACGCTCGAGAATTTAATTTAGGATCCGCCATATATTACCTTTGCTTATTATGTGAACATTGCACACCAATAATGTGTTGAATGAGGGTAGAAATAACTATGTTTATCATATATTATATATAAGTAGACATACATACTTACAGAATTATTTATATTATAGTGTGTCACAGTTTCCCCTTTTAAAGACTTTTTTCTGTTACCATAATCATTTAAACTAATTCAGTGTTGATAAATGAAATCCAAAAAATGGAACAGACAGAGGAATCAAAAACTCTTTTTGAAGTCGATTAAAAATAGAAATCGCATTTCTCCCTCTATGGTACTTATCTAAAATAAAAATAAATTAAGGATAGAAAAGGGTGTTAAGACTTAACTGACGACGTAAAACAGCAGTGTTTAATGTACTTTTGTAAGTTATTTTTTTTATACTAGGTGTCGCACGCGACTTTTTGTTCGCAATTTAAAAATGATAAATAAGTAGCCTATGTCTTCTTCTAGACTATATTATACTTCTATGTCAAATATCATCGAGATCCGATGAGCGGTTCCGAAGATACCTTCAAAAAAACATACATCCGTCTATCCAAACACACGCATTTATAATATTAGTCAAATTTAAGATTAAATTATATTAAAATAAAAGAAAACGTAAAACAATTAGACACAATTTCTAGAGAAGGTTTAAACTATGAGCAGAAACTATTCGATTTCTTGAGTTTGAAGAAGTATGCTTCAGATTATAGCTGCGAAGAATTCCAGCGGTAGAGCATTCCTATTAAGCTTCCCTCGAGCTTTAACTATTTCTCTCTTATATTCTAGAGTCTTTATAAAACTAGTTCATGCTGGAATTTTTGAATAAATTTTACATTTTTCATCCCTTAAAATAGGACTTAAGAATACTTCAGGTACTTACACTTTGGCGAAGCTTTTTCTTTCAAATAATGAAATGTAAACAAGAAAACAAGCTCTTTATGTCACTTAGTACGATATAATAGTAGAGTCGAAACAACGACTTAATCCAAAACTCTACCAGCAAAATAAATGTTTTACAAATCATTTCTATGGGTAACTTGGTTTATATTATGGTCACATTACAATGTATTTTTTATCAAGTTTTATTTTTGTCACATGTAAAAATGATATACCATGACAGAAACCATGTTTTACTATACACATTTTCACAAAAATGTATACAGTGGTAGAGCCCGCTTTAACATCTTCGCAACAATTGGCCCGGCTCGCCCGGTGAAATACCACGACCACACAGAAGACAGGTGTCAAGTGGAAGCAATTCCGCGTTTCGTCTGATGAGTGTGCGTCCCGGAGGCCTTACTTAGTCCCCTTTACCTTCCCACCCTTTTTCTTATAAGGACTGGATGGGAAGTGGAAGTGGACTTTCCGGATGAGAGGATGCATGGAAAGGGAAAATATTTTCTTTCTGTGCATTCTCTCCTCCGTCGATTAAAGGTAGACAACGCAAATGCAATTACGTATGACTATGGGCATCGGTCACTTCGCTATATCAGCGATTTCAGGTGGCCGCTCGCTCGTTTGCCATCTTATGATATAAAAAAGACACTTATGAATATTAAAAAGCAGACATATCAATTTCTCGGTAACTTTTGATGTTCCATTAGTTTAATACGACTAAAAAACATAATATATAAAAGAATATGTCGCTAGTTTTGTTTGTAGAGAGCTTTGTACGTAAGGTCAAATGTTTGCGAGTCGCAACAAAACGTGTAAAAGGTGAGCTTTACAAAGGCGACCTTATAACTATACATTTCATGGTATCATCAGGAAAGCTGTTAAAAGCACTAACTTAGTAAGATATTATATTTACAATAAGTAGCCAAAGTTTTTTTTTCAAATTACTAATATTATAAATGCGAATTTTTGCATGGACGGATGGATATTTATTAGGTATCTCTAGAACTTTTGCATGTATCGCTGAAATTTTGCATATACAGAACACAGTCTACTAATTACTAGTACTAGGCTACTAATTAAGTATTTTTTTTAATTTCGCGCGGAGGTAGTAAGATTTCTTCGTGATTCAATCAAATGAAGTCCTCATTTAAAGGAAAAATAACACATATAGCATTAGTTTGTTAATTAAAGAAAAATCCGATATTGTTACGATGTTGATAGACCACACAAAGAAAAGACACTGACGAAAACTAAGCAGTGAAAGTTTTCTCGTGACCTTTACACCTCACCCTTCGTGGAAGCGAACCGTTAAATTGATTACGTAAACATGTCGATAAAAAGAAAAAAGTTAGTACTACTAAATTTATCTCGTACAAAGAAGATTGAATTAAGATGTTCAATCAAGACAAAAATAAGAACGATATTTTAATGCTTTACACTTATACAGGTAATTTAAAATGACAAGGAGAATTTTATATTATATTTTATAATATGTATCACTTTGTTATATACATTAGCTGTCGCCCACGACTCCGTCTGTATGTAAATAAAAAAAACTTAATTAGTAACTTTTATATTCTTCCGGACTATGTTCTACTTCTATACCAAATTTCAGCGAGATCAAGACAGCCGTTCTGGAGATACTTTTAAACAAACATTCATCCATCCATCCAAATAATATAATATTTGTAAGATAAACGCACATGAAACGAGTGGCACAAGTTAAATGTATAAATAATCAAAGATAATTCATACTTGCATCCAATGATTTCGTGTAAAAATGAACTCGCCGGGCGATTTGATGAAAAACCATTGCCTAAAAAGCCATTCATTATAGAGTCACCTCATAGTTTTTTAAACCACATACTAGAAAAAGTTAGCAATGAAAAATGTGGGATCACAAGATATATCGCGTCACGTGCGCGCCACTTGACAGGAGCGCTCTCAGCGCCCTCTAGCGTTAGTCCCACTCATTTGTCCTCTTATCGTATCATTAAACACCTATCTAACTTATGATGCGCTTTACTAACAAATTCAATGGTTATTACGTGACTTTTTTTCTCAACAGCAGTGGTAATGGGACGGATCCAGTATGACCTTTTGTAGTTGTTTTAAAATAAGTTATCATGTAAATAAATTATACAATAAGCAAGATAGATTTCATAAAAGTACATAAACACTAGCTGTCGCCTGCGACTCCACATCTACTCCTACAATCTTCATCTATGCTAAATTCCGTCGATATCCGTTGAGCCGTTAGATAGATACATATCAAATATCCATCCATACAACCATAATATAAGTAAGATAAGATTTTATGTCGTTAATTTCAAACAACATGTAACAAGAAGCCAGCTTGTTTATAAAGTAGGGTCCGTCGTTAAAACCACGGTCACTTCACCCTAATAAGATGCAGAGTTCTACGGGTCTATTAAAGATATTCATCTTTACTTTGAGTTCAAGCTTTATCAAGATATTTGTGTTCAAAGGACATTTGACCTAAATCTGATACCTTGTAACGTTTTTAGTAAGAATCTTCATTTTCCCCCTTTTCCGAATTTTCATTGCTCAAAACATGTATTTAAAACTAGCTGTCGCCCGTGACACCGTCCGCGAATAATTAAAAAAAAGTTAATAAATAGCCAATGTGTTATTCCAGACTATGTTCTACATTTATGCAAAATTTCAGCGAGATTCGTTCAGCCGTTCCGGAGATAACTTCAAACAAACATCCATCCATCTAAATATTCGCATTTATAATATTAGTAAGATATAGCTGTCTCCATCTTTTTTTTTAATGACAGAAATAATGATATATTTCTCGGTAGTTAAAACTCTCAGTAATAAAAAAATATAGAGTCGTTTAACTTATATTTACTAAAATAAACTTAAAGTATAAACAACTATAATTTACACTATGCAATAAAATGCTACAAAAAACGCTATGCGCTGTAATTAAACGCTTAACTAATTACTTTGACTACGTCGGGAAATTTCATTTTGGCATGTTTATAACCATGAGATTACACCAGCGAAACAATTGACCAAAACATACAACTATCTCTGTTCTCTGAAAGGAAATGAGAGAGACAAATTTATATTTTTCCACAACTGTTTCTTATGGAAACTCACAATTTAATTACAGCCTTGTTTTTGAAGCAATAGCTCCGCGCTATGAAATATACGATGATACTTTGTTCATAAAGTCTAGATTAAAATGGCGTTAACAACTTCAATTGTAATTTTTTTATATCATAAGGTGGCAAACGAGCGAGCGGCCACCTGAAATCGCTGAAATAGCGAAGTGACCGTTGCCCATAGACATACGCAATTGCATATGCGATGCCTACCTTTAATCGACGGAGGAGAGGATGCCCAGAAAGAAAATATCTTCCCTTTCCATGCATCTTGTCATCCGGAAAGTCCACTTCCTCTTCCCATCCTTTCCTTATAAGAAAAAGGCTGGGAAGGGATAGAGGACTAAATTAGGCCTCCGGGACACACACTTATCAGACGAAACGCGGAATTGCTTCCACTTCACGCCTGTCTTCTGTGTGGTCGTGGTATTTCACCGGGCGAGCCGGGCCGATTCGTGCGAAGATGTTAAATCGGGCTCTACCACTGTAAAAATTTAAACCTGCCACTGTAAACTGTAATTAAACTAGCCGCGGCGTAGGCTTCAAAGTATAATATCATAAGCTAACGAATATATAACTTACATTTACTTTTACCAGTATACATTTAAGTATGAAGATAGTTCAGTAGCTTCATTTATATTTAAAAAAAGAACTAAATGATTTAGTTCGTATTTAAAACTTCGATTACTTTCAATACTTAAATTATCTTCAAATCTTTGGAATTTTTATGGCTATTATAATCTGACAGAATCTAGTCTGTAAATAGGTCCTGAGCATAACAATTGACCGACTAACGTTTTCTAGATGGGCGAATTCTGGCGAAGAGTTAGGGGGTTGCTGTCACGTTCCAATAATAGATACTGTTCCCTTGTTAACACAGTGGGGTTTTAGTCGGTTCTAATGCGAAATAAGTTACCAGTTGAAGATAATTAATAGTCTTTTCTAATAGCTTTATTAATATCTGAAAAATGTGTTTAATTGAAATTATCATCTTATTTTCCTCGAACCGTATTAAAATGTAAATTGCTAATGATTGCGGGCTCCATACATTAATAATTCATACAATTACCATAATTGCCTAAGTTGTACACGATTCTGCTCTCACAAAAATGTTTATAGATATTTTTAGATCCGAGCACCGAATAATATGAGATGTTGACGAATTCCAAATATCCAATTACTTAGAGAATACGTTTTTATTTGAATATTGGATGCCAAGTAAATCTCTATAAGAATAAAATGTTTATTTTATTTTGGTAGAAACTTGTAATAAATTTGTAAAACCATGAAGCCCGACTTTACCCTATAAGTTTAAAATCAAGCTGACTGATTATCCCCTGACTATCCCCATGAAAAATACCCTACCGTATAAATTGGGCAAAAACAAATGAATTCTACAAAATTTTGTATATATTCTCAAAATATTTTTAAATTTCGAACGTATTTTAATTTAAACAGTCACTTTAATTGAAGTCCATTGATTAAGAAAGGTTTAAGCCCGCTCTCACAACACGGCTCAAAGATGAGAGGTCAAACGGACTGATAGAGCTTAAAAGGGACAAATTCTGCCGAAATCGGATTATATGGGTGTTTTACCATAAGTGTTATTGATTTAAATAAATAAAAATGTGAATTATAAATGTAAACGTGACTTGTTTCTTACTTGCTTTCCAGAGACCTAATTTTAGTCCTCTTTCCCTTCCCGCCCTTTTACTTAGGAAAGGATGAAAGGGAAGTGAAAGTGGACTTTCCAGATTAGATGCATGGGAACGGAAAATATGTATTTTCTTTCTATGCATCCCCTCCTCCATCGATTAATGGTAGGCAACGTATATGCAATTGCGTATGTATATGGACAAAGGTTCGCAATTTCAACGATTTCAAATTACCGCTCGCTCCTTTGCCACCTTTTGATATAAAAAAAACTTACAGATTAGTTTTCTATTTATATCGTAATCTTCAAAGTACAGGATGTACAATAAATCTGACAGACCTTTTATTTCACTTTCTGTTGAAAGGTAGCAGCCGAAAGCACTGTAATATTTATAGCTCCAATACACCTGAGCCGCAATTTATATGCGGCATATTTATTGCACGCAACTGACTAGTACGTGACTGTTTATATGATTTCTTAACAAGACATTTTGTGACAATTTCTTTTGACAGTGACATGATTACAATATTACTGACTTGACGTTAAATTGTAATATATTATTCACACTTTTATTCGGTACAACCGTACTGAACATACCAAACTCATCATCATATTAGAATAGCTATAATATTTTATGTTTTACTATCTGTCGCCCGCGATTTCGTCTGCGCAGGATGAAAAAGTAGATAGTAACCAGTTATCAGACCGACTGAATATTATATATAAAATTCTTGTGTCACAATTTTAGTTCCCATACTGCTCTGAAACGGCTTGGCCGATTCTCATGAAATTTTGTTAGCATATTGAGTAGGTCTGAGAATCGGCCAACATCTATTTTTAATCCCGCGCGAACGGAGTCCGTCGCGACAGCTAGTATCCATATAAAATTACATAAAAAATGGTCAAGTCGTATCGGAGGAATATGGTAACTAACATTGTGACACGAGAACGTTATATATTAGATATTATTACTAAGTAAATGTAGATCATCCTGTATATAGTTTTCTCCTCAAACTACAGGATTGTGCGGTTAAAAAAGTAAGAGAGATTATAAGTGTTATTATATTCATTAGTTTACTTTTGAACTTGGAACACACTGGCATTCCATTTATAAATGTAACAATGGCGGAACTATGTCGATATTCAAATATGTTCCATTTCAATTGCTCACCGCTGAATGTCGATGAGCTGCAGGAATGGACGTGAAAGCTTTGAATCAATTAACTCGGAATAACAACGCGACTGCAGCTGCTTGCTGGAGCGCTTTAAATTTATAATGAGATAGAACATTGCATATTCGTTGAAAATTGTATATTCACCACTCAATAAATATTTTTAATTTAAATTTAATTATTAACAGCCGAAGCCGACGAGTCTAAGTTTATTTATAGTATGCTCGTGGTAGTGGCGATAGGACAAATGGAAGTCCATAATGTCTGGTAACAAATAAGGGTTCTAGTAATTTCTAAAACTTCTCTAGAAATCTTCTTATATATAAAATTATTGAGTCACAATTTTCGTTCCCATACTCCTGCGAAACGGCTTGACCGATTCTCATGAAATTTTGTGAGCATATTGAGTAGGTCTGAGAATCGGCCAACATCTATTTTTAATCCCGCGCGGACGGAGTCGCGGGCGACAGCTAGTACTAATATAAATATGAATGTTTAGGTGGATGGATGGATGTTTGTTTGAAAGTATCTCTAGAACAACAGAACAGATAGCGATGAAATTCAGCATACATATAGAACATAAACTGGAAGAACACATAGGCTGCTAATTATGTTTTTTTTTAATTCCGCGCGGACGGAGTTGCGGGCGACAGCTAGTAATTTATATGACAAAGCAACGTTTGCTGAGTTAGCTAGTATATTATATAAAGGCTAACTACAAAATGCGTTTGCAAAAATCCCTTTATTTCATTTGGCTTTTTGCTTTAACTTAAAAAAAGTTGTAATGAAAGAAGAAAACTTCGTCAAATGAATCCCGTCTCTTCCTTTCTTCTTAATTTCATTATGTTCCTAGATTTTCTTATAGTTTTTGAGTAATCTGTTATATTAAAGATGAGAACTTTTCCAGCTTTACTTTTATAAATTAATTATTGTAATTAATACGATAATATTTCCATATACTCGTATAAATAAGTAACTAATTTCATTTAAAAGATATTATAATATAATAAGGCATAATGAAGTAAGTCTTCTAAGAATCTTATACAGTATATAATTTTATACTTAAAATATTTTTACGATTGAAGTCAGTTTAGTAACAATTAAAAAGTACGGAAGGGGATTTATCTTACGAAGGTAATCCTGTGAATTTTTAATAGCAAAAGTCTTTTAAAAAAAAATTGAGTTGTAATTTGTAAGGGTCAATGTATTTATTTATATTTATTATAACACAAATGTTTTAATCTCGTATTTTTCTGTCAGTAAAAAACCTCTATAAATACAACTTACAGTTTAATAAAGATGTTTCCTTAAAAACTAATTATTAAATAAGCGAAATATGACGAACAAGGTTATGCGTACGGCATCGTTCATGGGAATTAAAAAAAATTAGTAATAAATATCGCTTATATTACTCAAAGTAGCTTTCTAATGCAAAAGAATTTTTGAAATAGATCCAGTAGTTTAGGTTTATTCGTTAAGTATTAAAATGCAAATCTTTCTTCTTTATAATATTGAGTATAGATAATAAATTAATTTAACTTACCGTTGATTTTTGTGACCAAAATCTTTACAAAACATATCGTCATCCCTGTCGTTGCGTTTGACAAAACAGAGATAACAATATGTTTTAAAGGGGTCTCAGAAACCCACGGTTAACTGCGCAGATATCGAATTAGGAGTAATACGTGTACAGGGTCGAATCTGGCAGTCAGCCAACGACCTGGCTTTTGGAAAGCGGGGTCAGTGACCTGTAACTGACATAAGCGGTAATCGCTAAACACCTGAATTACCTGATTTTTAATATACTTGATATGATTTTAAGCCTACAATTGTATACCACGCAGAAGACAGGCGTGAAGTGGAAACAATTCCGCGTTTCGTCTGATAAGTGTGTGTCCCGGAGGCCTAATTAAGTACTCTTTCCCTTTCCACCCTTTTTCTTATAAGGGAAAGATGGGAAGTGGAAGTGGACTTTCCGGATGAGAGGATGCATGGGAAGGCAAAACATTTTCTTTCTGTGTATCCTCTCCTGCGTCGATTATGAGTAGACAACGCATATGCAAATGCGTATGTCTATGGGCAGCGGTCGCTTCGCTATATCAGCGATTTCAGATGGCTGCTCGCTCGTTTGCCACCTTATGATATATAAAAAAAGATTTTATTATATGTCTCATTAAATTCCAGGTTTCATAGATCTGTCGGAATTCTTATTCCTTGGGTTTCCTGTGTCTTCTTTGAAGTAACAATATGTTTAACAAAAAGTTTTAAATAATTGTTCTTATTTTTTTTTATATTTCTCTAACAATTTACTTGCCAGGTAAGAATTAAAGTCGCTTAATATAAAAAAGAAAAAAACAGCTTTAATTTAATTATGATAAATGTAAAACGTATTTAATTATACAATTTCCCATTATTCAAATACAAAAAAGAATTTGTAAATAATAAAAATGTTTCCGCATTTAGAGAATATTAAGTTCATTACAATGTTGTGGAGATTTCCTTGTTGTGGGTGAAAATACCCGGAGGCCACGTTCCTTGTTCTTATTAAAATTTCACGTTTGCTCCAACATAATAGTTATATATAAGTTAATTCAACAAGACTTAACTCACATATTTATCCATATTAATAAATTTGGACTTTCTGTACGTAACATATACATAACATATATTCTGTACTTATCACCACCTCAAAGGCCGGCAATGCATCAGCGGTTCCTCTGGTATTGCTGATGTCCATGGGAGTCGTTGAACACCTCAGTGTTCCCGCTGCTCGTGTGCCCCCTTCTTTATAAAAAAAAAACATTGAAAAGAAATATTTCGCATTTATTCCCGATAACGAAAAACCAAATTTGAAAATGTTGGTCGTCTTTAAGTTCATTCGCTCAGATTAAATTATTTCTTTTTTTTCGTTACGCATGGCCAATCTGGAGCTATTTTTCAAAATTCGAACATAATCCATACTTTAAAACTTTTTAAATAGCAAATATTACCTTTAACTGTTGCGAAATTTTATGTTCATCCATTGGCGGAATATCCTTAAAAACGGTATGAACTAAATTAAAAATTTTCGCTCCAAGTATTAACACAATTTTTTAATGTAGCGAATTTAATTCATTATTATGAAATCTTGGCATTTTAGGTAACTATTTAGGTATTTAGGTAACTAAAGGAAATTGCTATCAAATTTTTCTTAGATAAATCGACTTTTTTAAATTATAGCCACAAACATCTGTCAATTTTTGAATTCCTCTGAATGAAACCTTCACAAATAAAAACCATGACTTCGGAATTAATTAGGAACTTCAACGGCGTTGCAAAAATAAAAATCCGTCCACCATTCAGCATTCCAATTAGAATTAAGTTTCTTCGGACAGAATTCAGGAAATTTTAATTTAAATTTTGTTTGATACTGACTTTGTTTCTTAAAAATTGACTTTGTATATGATATCTATTGCAATTAAATTAAGGCGAGTGATTTTGTAATGATTTTTAATGCATTTATTCATCATTATCATTATGATTATAATAAATTGTTATTCTATTCGTCAAATTCTGATTTACTTACCACCATCATTATTTCCCTATCCTTTTCCCGCTTACGTAAGGTCAGCGGAGGTTTCCGAGTTCAGTTATCCAAATCAACTTATCTACCGCCATCTCAGTATTCATTGCTTTCTCAATGATTTCACCTTTCACGAAAGCAATCCATTTCTTCCTAGGCCCACTCATGTAACGTACCCCTTGTGAATAGCACGCTTACCAATTACTTCTCAATTTTTCTACTACTGGTACAACTTTAAGACTTCATCTAATATACTCATTTCGTATTTATCGACTCGTGTTACTTTACCAGCTTTATTAAATTGTAAACCTGAATGTACACAAAAGTATAGTCGAATTATGTAACATTTTGCCAGTTAAAAAATGTTTTCTAAATATATTTTTCAAGTATATTATAATTCGGCTCAGGTGCGCTTAAGATTTAGGTGAATGAAGGTTCCGCGCCGCGAAGTAGAATTACACTGCCTTTTTGATTTATCTGCGTTACTGTGTACAAATTTTTTTTTGGTTCTGTATTTTTATACAGAAAAATAGAAAAAAATACTTGGACATACATTATCCTGACCCATTAGTTAACATTTATTTCATTTATTGAATGAGATATTAGATGTTATAAATTATGTCCAAACAAAGGATAATGGGCTACCAGTCGAATAAAACAACCAGCAAAATCGGTAAATCAGGAGAGAAGATACTAATAACAACCATAAAAAAACTTCCTCCACCTATTTTTGTATATAAGTTTCACTTAAAAAAAGAATTCCAGAGAATCTTTCTAGTCTGTCGAAGCAGACAATTCCTAACTTAATTTATCCTGCACTCAATGTAAGGTAGTAACTTTCAGTTTTCTTTGTTGTTACGACGAACGAACTTGCTGCACAATTGACTTAAATTATCTTGTGTACTGGAGACAAAGAAACTCCTTAGAAAGAAATGGAAATTAAAAAAATTGTTTTTGTAATCTGAAACGTGGGTTGTCATTACTTAATCATCATCATAATCAGCCTAGATTTATCCACTGCTGGATGTAGACCTCCCCCATCGATTGCCACAATGTGCTGTGCCGCCCGCATCCAGTGCACTCCCGCAACCTTGACCAGGTCATCGGTCCATCGTCCATTACTTAATCACCTATAAAAATATGCTTTTTAAAGGGAACTAGAACAATGTGAGAGACATCAAATAGATTAGTCTAATCATTAGCTAATTCGTATAACATATTTATGTGGCAAAGTACAAATACGTAAAATCGCTGTGTTTCACACAACGCTCGTCTGCACGTTGTATTTTGCGTCATGAATTCGAGTTGTTTAATTGCTGCGAGTTATGTTATTCAATGTTCATGTAAATTTAACATTCGGGACATAACACTGATTTACAAACTCGCAATTCAATATTATTATAGAAATATTCTGCATTAATTAAACGATTTAAATATGATAATTGTTGACTAGTTTCAATCTACACGTCATAGAAATTGTACATAAATAAATTGCGAAATTCATTGAATTATATTGAGTACTACATATTGTTAGGAGTAAGCAACAAGATACAAATATAATATTAAAGATTGGAACAAAATGAACATTTTACTTTGACAATATTATAAACTTTACACGAATACTCTTAAATCTATGATATTAAATAAAATATTAAAAAGGAATAATTTACTAAAATATATTATTAAAAGAGTCCCTTTAGGCAAGGTTCCAAAGATACTGGAAACGTCCCCCCTTTAGGCAGCTAAACTAATTCTTTGTCCGAGGTAGCTGCCAGCTCTTCGGTCCTCTGTGATGTCGATTAACTTTTTAAATATGTCCTTAAAAAGCCTTAAAGCGCTAGGACCCCACGGACCAAGAGTCGCGACGCCGAATGGGACAAAATCATATTCGGATGATTACATATTTTATCACGTTTCTTAAATCTATTTCATCGCTGGCCTCTCGCCAGTTGAGATGCATCAGAGCAAACTGTAAACCGGAGATTGTGTATCTTTTGCCAACGTTGAATAACCATTTCTCCGATTTCAAATACAGCTTACAAATGTTTTTTCTATTGCCAGTTTCTTTTAATCTAAGGTTTGCTTTTAAAGTTGCACTTATTTAAAGACAAACTATTTAAATATAATAAATTAGCTGAAGAACGCGACTCGCACACGGAATTAAAAAAAATAATTGAGATACAAAGTACACTATCTCCCAAGTTGGACTTAATTAGAGATGGTTACAAAATTTGATAATTAGTTCAGTAGTTTTGGAGTTTATTGCGAACTTACATTGTGACACGAAATTTTGATATATAAAGATGTAAAAAACTATAATTTTAAAAAATGACTGAAAAAGTTGTATTTTAATTTTTCAAAAATTGCTATATTTGTAGTTTTAAAATTAAAAAAAATATTGTTTAAATGCGATAAAGAAGTAAACAGTTATAATAAAAAGTTAAATAAATTGAGACATAAAGCTAAAAGGTGTATGCAAAGTTCAGTGTTAAGTCGAAAACGACACAATATCATGTTAAGCCGTCACATTTGTCGGAGCTTACCCTTTTCAACCGCAGCGAAACATTGAAATAATAAATCCGAATAATCGCATTATAACATAAGCATATGTATTCGACAATTTAGAAAGAGGGATTTAAAAATGTTAGACCACTACACAATATTATAACAGTTTTTTTTTACCGATTTGTGACTCCATGTTTTAATATTCGCTAAAATAGCGAAATGACAGATAAGAGGATATACACAAAACTTTATTTGAATTAGAACTGTAACTTAAATTGTTTGTTGGCGGCAAAAAATCTAAAGCAACGTTAGCCGAGATACATTGCCTTTATTAACTAGAATCTTAAATGTCGGGCAATCATGACGTCATCCTCCATACAAGAAGAACCAGCCATCATGTATCTATAGATCCTTATAAAAGAGTTAAGCAATCAGAATAAGGTGTCTATTGGGTGCATGATCTTACATAGACCGACAAGGTGATCTGAACTGGCATAACTCAAACTAAATTACGATAGCTCACTAGCGCCCCTCTGTCAACGTCAAAAATTTCACATGATCCTCTTTATACTGTAGCTGCATGTCATTTTTTCTCTTATTTTTTCTTCTATGTCAAAGTAGGTTTTATATATATTCTGACAGAACTGAGCGCGATAGCAGCGCCTCTCTCACCGGTTCATATCTTTGTTTGATTATAGACACTATATACGTTACAATCATCACAGAGTAACGAATCGTAGAGATGACAAAGCATTTCACTTGCTTCGTATTTACCTTGTGCATTGCAGTGAATAAAGGTGCTCGTGTAGGGAGGTAAATAGAGATATCTAACGTCTAACGGTTGTTTACATGGACCATATATGACATAGTTATATATCTATGTCATGCAACTGTTCACTAGAAATATCTTACTAATATTATAAATGCGAATTCAGATAGATGGAAGTTTGTAACAAGGTATCTACAGAACGGCTGAACGGATCTCGATGAAATTTAGCATAGATGAAGGAAATAGTCTGAAAGAAAACATGGGCTACTAATTGAGTTTTTTTATATGCGCGCAGACGATGTCACGGGCGACAGCTAGTGTTTCGTAAAATACTGACTGAAAGCTACAAAAAAAAACAGTCTTCCTGCCTTTCTACAAGTAAGTGTTAAACTGTTGTTAAATTTAACTGAAAATAGAGGTTTTTTCATATCGAAGTATACATAACGGCTTTTTTTGCAGTACAAGTTAAATAATATCAGCTAAAATACCCAAAAAAAAGTGAAAATTGCTTGTATAGATTCTATTTAATGACATTATTTCCTTGAGTATTCAGATATCACGCTCGTTGCGTTTTACAACGTCGTTCCAGTCCCTATCTAACTGGTGTATCGTCCCCGTGTTCAATACACCAAACGCTGTCGGAATAAACTTACACGACATTACCTTTCGACTTTACGGTGATTGTAAAGTTGTGTTACATGTATTTTAAACATGTCGGATACTTCGGTTACACTTATTTTGAAGTTCATAGTGAATTTTGTTAGGAACATTTGAAAAGGAACATAGTAGACATTCGATTATTTGCTCAGATATTTTGTCATGTAAAATTTTAACAATGGTAGAGCCCGCTTTAACATCTTCGCACGAATTGGCCCTGCTCGCCCGGTGAAATACCACGACCACACAGAAGACAGACGTGAAGTGGAAGCAATTCCGCGTTTCGTCTGATGAGTGTGTGTCCCGGCGGCCTCATTTAGTCCTCTTTCCCTTTCCATCCTTTTTCTTATAAGGAAAGGATGAGAATTGAAAGTAGACTTTCCGGATGAGAGGATGCATAGGAAGGGAAAATATTCTAATATTCTTTCTGTGTATCCTCTCCTCCGGCGATTAAAGGTAGGCAACGTATATGCAATTGCGTATGTCTATAGGAAGCGGTCGCTTCGCTATTTCAGCGATTTCAGGTGGCCGCTCGCTCGTTTGCCACTTTATGATATAAAAAAAAAATTAGGGCTTTAACCATGTAAATGTATAGATATACTGAGTCTCAAGTATCAAAGTACGATGGTGAATTTATTTGAAAAATTGTTCATTTCAGAATTGATATTTTTTCCCACAGATTATTTTATATTTCATCAGTAATAACCAAATATCTGGCATTAAATTATCCTGTTCTATTGTTTAAAATTAAAGGGAAACGAAAGGTCCAAATAAATGTTGCCCGTACTAAAATGCGACCGCGGCAATTTAGCCGTTGACATTTATTTAACGGTTGCAAATATAGACTTTGTGGAATTCAGAGAGAAACAATTTTATTCTGGCGTAACCTCATGCCTTAATTTAGCCGTCCTATTTAAATTAAAAAAGTAAAAAATTTATTAATATTCTTAGTAAATTGTAATAAAACTATATCTGACTCCGAGTATATCGGTCTTGAATAAAATTTAAGTTGCCTGATAATTTCGATTTAAAAAAAAATGTGTAAGAAAGTCATCGTGGATAGAATAATGATATACCCCACTATTTTATTTAAAAAAAAAATAAAACATTGATTAACAACTACTTAGTTACATTACTAAGGAAAACACGAGTTAAGGCAACGTATATTTGAGTATTGATCATAGTATCATTATTATAACAAGCGTCATCATCATCATGTTAACATCAAAGTAACATCTATGTTAAAAGTTAGATCGTTAGAGACGTGAATCTGAGTGACCTTTAGATGGTACGACGACGCGGTGGTACGTAACAATCACATTATACCCACTCACCTGAATATTAAACGTCGCTGACATTAACGGTACGGGATAACTTTATTTTATACACAGGTCATCGATAAAGGTAGTCTGGACGTGTTTTCACAACATAAGTAGATCTAGATTGAATCTAAGTCTAAGCTTATATAACATAAAAGGTTTTCAAGCGTTTTTTTTCATCTTAAGGCTTCCAACAGCATTTGTAACTAGCAGTCGCCCGCGACTCTGTCTGCACGTAATTAAAAACAAACATAATTAGTAGCTTACGTGTTCCAGACTATATTCTATATGTATA
This sequence comes from Papilio xuthus, assembly GCF_000836235.2. NCBI lineage: Eukaryota > Metazoa > Arthropoda > Insecta > Lepidoptera > Papilionidae > Papilio > Papilio xuthus. Next base: position 1,539,539 of record NW_013529697.1, on the reverse strand, counting down.
CCAAATTTCTGTCTGTCTGTTTATCCCACTCAGTTCACTTGCCATACCAATATTTAAAAATTATTATTAATAAGGCAAAGTTGACTAGTAATCTAAAATTGGAAGCTACAATCTTATTGCCATTTATTATCAAAGTAAATTCGACATGTTATGTTAGAAGTTGAAAAGAATCATGAATAACACTTGTACTTATTTTAAAGACTGTTCATTAGTAGACTGCAACATCGGGCGTCTCATTTCAGTCGGTTTGACCTTCCCCAAATAGAATCTTTTTAGGTCAAACTAATCGATCTCCAGTCTCCAAATTATATACATCTGTTATAGTAGTAACACGTTTTAATTGAAAATTAATTAAAACTATATAGCAAAATGTGTATTAGAAACTCTATAGAAAAAAGAATAATTCTGTTCTGCAAAAACGTTATTGCTATAATTTTGTCATTCTCTAGCAATTTCCTGCCTCTCGTTCTGGAACAGTCTGCCCTTGAAGGTATTTCCAAACGAGTACGACTTAACCTTCAAGATGCTAGCCTATGTCTTTATAAAGTGCAGGCAACGCATGTGTAATCCTCTAGTGTTGTGGATGTCCATCAGCGTCCATGATCATCTTAGTCCTACCCCAACTCATTTGCCCTTTTCTTATAAAAAAAAAAAAAAAAACTTCTGTTCTCTTAGGTACAAGCATAGTACTTTTACGTGAGTTTCTGAAGAAGTTTTCCTGTGTTTTTTATTTTGTAGTATATATCTTAATGTATGTAATAAAATATTATAAGGAAGTGAAGGGAAATATTCAAGGAATAAGCTTATATCAGGATTAACGTCAATGCTTCGTTCCGATAACGTCCGGAACGTGACCGATCATTAATAAAGTGGGTTAAGAAGGTTCTATGTCCAGCGTAGTTTGGCATTTTGCCAACAATGTTAACTCAACAGGTAATGCCACTTAGTGTCAATGATAAGGATGGTAATTGAGTTAAGAGGTCACGTAATGAAATACTATAGGTAATATTATGAAAACCTTTAACTAAATGTATACTCAAATGCAATTGTAAGGAGATTTGAATGTCTTATTTTAGGTTTATTAGCTCTCTAAAAGTTCTATTATATACATATATATACTATTACGATTACTATGTAACAATTTTAAATAGCTATTTACCTTTACATTACATTGATTTCATTCAGATCAAATTTTATTCAAGTGTACATTTTCCCTATTACCATTTTAAAAGCCAATAACAGAGTTAAAAGTAATCAAGACTTTAAAATACAGTCTCTACATGACGCATTCTAAATCCATAGAGCGATTATGTGTTTTTAAATTTCACACTAAAACCTATTTCGTTCTCTGAGAAATATTTCGCCACTTACAAATACTTTCAATGCATGCGCTGAACGTCGACATCCCAATGCCATTAAAAGTTCTGCAAACAAGTTTGAACTGAAATACGTAACACATCGCGCATTATGCACAAAAAGAAAGTATCGCATTGAGTAGTTGTTAAGTACGTAAATACGCTTTTATATAGACACAAGTCGTACAAAAAGTAAAAGCTATCAGTATGTTCTGTTTTCGTGAATTATTTAGCATTATATACTAAATTAAATTAGGGGTCTGTCTGCTTTTACCGCTAAATTCGATGCTCAAGTTCGACTCGAAATTTATTTTAAATAGCTGTCGCCCGTGACGCCTCCGCGCGGAATTAAAAACAAACTTAATAAGTTGCCTATACATTCTTCCAGACTGTTCTACAAGATTCAGCAAGATCCATGCAGCCGTTCCGGAGATATCTTCTAACAAACTATCCATCCATCCATCCATCCATCTAAACATTCGCATTTATAATATTAGTAAGATATTTAGCATGAAACGGAGTACAACAGTGAGATCGAATCGCTTTCTAGAACATTTCGGTTGCTGTTACGTTGTTTTAAGAGCTTAGTTTTGAAGCAAATATGTTAAAATGTAAAAAATACTGGAAATAAGTTGGTTGAAGATCATCTAATGATTTCGGCCGTCTCATTAAGGATCTAACTATTGTTTCAGACACTTTTAGTAGTTAGAAAAATTCGATATCAAATTTATTTTTGGAGGCATAATCTGCCGTCGACATTTATTTGACAATTTATTACAAAGCGTAAACTTTCCTCCCCTTTAGCTGCCTTCATTCGGCAAAAATAATTAATGTGATTTATGATAGAATTAATTACCCTTGAAGCCATTTCGCGGAATATTAGCGGAAGGGGTAAACGATTGCTTTGATGAATCACTATATTTATTGAGTCGTTTGAAAATTTATTGATAAATACATAATTAGTTAACTTATATCACAGTTTGAAATAACTTATCATGGGTTTCTAAGACTAGAATCCCTGTTTATAATATACTGTTATCTCAGTTTTTTCAATGATGACAATATTTTTTGTGCAGATATTTTGGTGTCAGACACCAACGGTTACTGTCAATCATAGAAAACCAAACCTAACTATAAATTTCCACTGCAACAAAAATGTAATGCTATACCACACATTCCTTTTGAAGGAAAAGAGATACAAAGTTTTGAACCTGTTTTTCGGCAGTGAAACCTCACGGTAAGAAATGTACTCTGACAATTATATGTTTAAATTAATTTATTCTATTTATTTGAATGTTAGTAATAATTAGTAATACATGGCTGAATTATAAAAAAAGCAACTACATTTTATGATAAAGTTTTTATTTGCTTTTTATCACAGAATCTTTCACTTCGCAAATGCTTTTTTTTAATCGCTTGCTTGTATAGTTTACTGCATTTTTGTAATTAGCTCCTAAGTTGATTGATTTTGTGTTTGTTGATTATGGGACTGACATGTTCAAAAGAACAAAAGTCCCAAAAAAAAATAAAGAGAAAAAAAATAACTCGGATCGAAATATTGATAACATCATTAACTACGCCAAGATACTTCTGCGAATTCCTTTACGTGAAATACAAACACAGATAATAATTTATACCAACTATACTTTGATAAAAAAAAAAACGTTATAATAATTTCCAATGAACTGTAAATATAGTTGTTAACACAATATAAGAGTATTTTAAAAGCTTATTTTTGTATAAAGCTACTTATTAGTATAATAAAGATTCTAAATGGAGAATTTCATTCTTACTGAAGTAGCAAAGGCGTGTCGTCTTTGAATACATGAACAGTTCAGTGACTCGGAGTTAGTCGACAGGTACAAGTTACCTTCGCTCAGACTGTTTTTAAAATTAATATACGTTGACAATTAAAAAAAAAATACAATTATGTATATCTAAACATCTCTATTTATAAAAGAAAGTCGTGTTAGTAACACTATTTATAACTAAAGAACGGCTTTACCGATATGCCTGAAAATTAGTGAGGAGGTAGTTGAGAGCCAGGTGACGGACATAGGATACTATTTATTTATATCTTTATTTCGAATTTATGCCTTGAAGAGCTGCTTATTATTTAACTTACTAATATTATAAATGCGAATGTTTAGATGGATGTGATGTGAATGGATGGATGGGTGGGCTACACTAATTAAGTTTTCTTATATATCCACGCGGACGGAGTCGCTTGCGACAGCTAGTATAAAATTAAAGCGTAGTGTCTGTATATTTAATGGAAAAAAAATCATAGTTTGTACACTTGAAAAAACAATTTAAAAAACTTCGAATAGCCAGTATGTCTGTCCGCGAGGCCGTTCGTTTGTTCCGGGTAATCTCCGGAACAGTTGGCTGGTCTGATTTTGACGGGAAGAAAACCGTTGCATGCATATTTAAGGCTATTTTTAAACTGTGCCCTGACAAAGCCATGGGCGACCGTTAGTTATATCAATAAAAATCAATGCCTATATTATATTTGTCTTAAGGGACCGTTGGACAAGTTGTGATATTTTAGTATGGTTTTCACTTTTTCTTTAATAAAATTATAAGAACAAAGCTGTGAGTCATTTTGCTACACATCATATTTTAATTATAATCAATATGAAATATGAAAATCATAATAAATTCATACATTGAAAAATCAACTAGACAAAAATTTAACAGACCGTAAAATACGTGTAGAATATAAAAATATCACGACGGCGTGTTTCGGTGTTAAAATTTTCGTAGCGTGAGTGCAACTTGAGCTCAAAGTGCCCGCGCCACTAAACTCTGTTATTGGCTTTTTAAATGTTAATTCACGGACTACTAGTAAAAAGTTAACAGAAAATGAAATATGTACATGACGAAAAGTTATTTAGATTTTAAAACTATTTAATATAAATATAGTGAGATATTAAGATCAAAGCTAACCTTGTGAGATGTTAGCTAGGCAGAGAGAGAGCGAGAGACAGAGAAAGAGAGACAGACAGAGAGATCGTGAGATTCGTATCCGTCTTGAATTCATCATCATCAGCTCACTGTAAGTCCCCACAAAGGGGCTCGGAGCCTACCCTAGATTGACGGTGATTAGGTCATATTCAACCACACTGGTCAAAGTGCGAGTTGATTGACTTTACACATATCTTTTATTCTGATATGTGCAGGTTGCAACACGATGTTTTCCTTCACCGTACGAACGTCGAATAAATGTACATATGTAAATCGGAAATCGAAAAACACATTGGTACATTGCGGGATTCGAACTCAGGACCTGCAGATTGCAAGTCAAGTGCTTGACCCCTGAGCCACCGACGCTCTGAATGACGTCTTGAATTACTAATAAAAAAGGTAGTTGTTAAATTAATAATATTAATATTTTATTATAGAAATTTTATTTTCACTGCAAATGGTATATATTTTTACTATATTAGTTTTTAATATCCGTCATTCTTGTTCATGTTTTAGAATCTTATGAAAAATCTAAAATAGGAATAATCATTACTGGTATATCCGAGAATTAGTAATGAACCGTAAAACTTCTGTGTCACAGCCGTTCAAAGTAGAAAAATTAAATTTAAACTTGCACACTCCATTTCGGAACTAATTTTAATTCTAGCGCTGGACGCGCAGAAGGTGGAATTTCATTTGTGTTTTTTTTTGTTTTTGCATTTCAGTTGTAATTAATTTCGTGGTAGTGTTTCGTTTTGAAAACAAGTTAAATTTGAGTTTATTAATACACGTATCAGTTGTGTGTACAAACTAGTGCTGGCTTCTTATGAATAATTCTAAACTGAACATTTTTATGTTAATAACTAAAACAATTATTTTATAAGTGAAGAATTAAGGTACAGGCTCGCATGTTTCGAAGTCTATGCATCAGTGTTTCTTATATGATAAATGGGAATGTTTAGATGAATGGATGGATGTTTAAAGGTATCTCCAGAACTGGTGAACGGATCAGGATGTAATTTGTATGACGTCAATCAAACTAATAATATCACAACTTTTTATATACATAACTAGCTGTCGCCCGCGACTTAAAGATAGATGTTGGCTGATTCTCAGACCTACTCAATATGCTCACAAAATTTCATGAGAATCGGTCAAGCCGTTTCGGTGGAGTATGGGAACGAAAATTGTGACACGAGAATTTTATATATAAGATAACAACGTCTACATTCTTACATTTCAAATGACACAATAACAACACAAACTTTGTTTGTCTGACTGAACTTTGATATTAAACGAGAAAACCCCAAAGGATATGTTTAATTAAAATTAAATTCCCACAACACGAAGTGAAAACAGTCATGTTTTCGCGATTTGCATATGCAACGCTTTGTGCAACCACCTGGTCTCTTATCCCGCGGGCAACGGAACAACAAACAACACAATTTAAAACAAACTTTGACAAACGGGTACTATTTATAATGTGACATGGTATTGTTGTACTGTGAATAAACGGACGGGACATTTTACGTCCATTTGTTACAGGACGAACAAAGAGAATGATGTAGAGTAGATGGATCGTGTATAAATTGTTATCTGTGATTCATGGTTAGATGTGTTTAAAATAAACTATGATAAAACTAAATAAAAATATCCAATGATTTTATTAAAAAAAATTAATGATTCCATTAATTTTATTTGTGTATACAACGACGTATGTGTATATGACGGGCCGCGTCACGACATAATACCAGTCCCACTCATCCCGATAAAGGGCCCCCGATGGGCTCGAAACTAGTCGGTGCCGCCACCGGACGAATATACGTGAGTGTTTAGCCATTTTTATATAAATTTATTATTGTCTCACGAAAGTTTGAGTAATTTAATTAGTAACCTATGTGATCTTCCAGACTATTCTACATCTACGCCAAATTTCATCGAGATCAGTTAAGCTGTTTTAGAGATATCTTAAAACAATGGACGATCCATCAAAACTTTAATATTTATAACATTAGTAATATAAAAATATTTAAATAGATGTATATTTTTACTATTAGTTTTGTGATAACAATTTGTGCACCACAGATATAAAATCCCCGTTTAAACGTAACTTAATCGCTTGGCCCATTTTACATCAGGTGCGCTTGTAAATAACGAGCTTGCGGTAGCTTTACTCTGTCGAAGTACAGACTATATTACCACTTAAATATATGAGAATATACAGTTTATTATGATTTTTTATTCAATGAAAGGTTGAAAGTAGATGGCTACAAAGGTAGAGCAAGATCAAAGAAAGGATGGATGGATTGTGTGAAAAGTATAAGTCTCTGAACACTCCCGTTCAGATTTAACGGCTCATAAAGATGTATGCAGAAGTAGTATAATACATTTTGAATGTCTGTATTCCTGGGAAAGTGCCTAAATTAGAATCAATCATCATTTCTTTTCAGAAAAGACCCGTTTACTAAACGTTGAACTGATATTGCAGCTCAAATAATTTACCAAATGTTTAAATTGCGAAAAAAAAATTATTTGTAATTAATTTCAAACCAATACAAAATCTATCTACTAATTGATTGATGAATTTCTATAAATTACATTTAAATTTTGCTACCAATATATTTATTAAGCAAAGTGTCTTGTTATTTATTTAAACATAGAACAAGGGATGACTGCGAGATAGTCTCTTTCGTGACAAACTTCCCTAACATTTGGGCAGTGAACGTGTTATCTTTGTAAAAAGTGCGTCGCTTAAAGGTCTTTACGTCCCTTTTATTCACAAAGTTATTCAGCTTAAACTGTTTAAGGATAACTGTAATGTGCTTGAGTGTTTTAACGTTTATAATCGGATAAAAATTGTGTAAAAAAGCAATTGATATTCCACCGTTTTATAAATGTTTAGATTTCTTTATTTGCCAGGCATCTTGTTTCATATTCTTAAATTGTAAATGTCTATCGGATACTAAACTGATATAAAAACGGCTAAACACTCACGTGTATTCGTCCTCTGGCGGCACCGACTATTTTCGAGGCCATCGGGGGCAATTCATCAGGATGAGTGGTACTGGTATTATTCAAACTTTCGTGAGACATTATACTAAACTGATATACAAACGGCTAAACACTCACGTATTATTTCGCGGACGCGGCCCGTCGCTCATACAACTCGCGTCCGCGAAATAATACGTGAGTGTTTAGCCGTTTTTATATCAGTTTAGTATAATCTCTGACGAAAGTTTGAATAATCTATCAGATAGCAGATTATAAAAGTTGTAAAATTATTCCAAAGGCTTAAATAACATATGCAAAATTATTTACAACTAGCTGTCGCCGGCAACACTGTTCGCGCGGAATTAAAAAATAAAAAACATAAAGTAGCTTATTTGTTCTTCCAGATTATGTTCTAAATGTATTCCAAATTTCATCCCGTCTGGAGATACCTTTTAACATCCATCCATATAAACTTTTGCGTTTATTTTATTATATAGTAAGATAAGAATAACGATGGTATCTTTGTTTAACAACTTTTGTTATATTGATGCTGATAAAAATATTATATATTAATATTCGTTTAGTTTATCGTAATTAGTTCACGCTTTGTCATTTGCTGGGTCTAATTAGCGCTAAGAGAAATACGAACAGCCTTCTGTGTCACATATTGTTCCAGCGCAAAAGGAAATATTATTAAAGAAAAAGTAATACAGAAATTACTCAATTGGACAATTTAGTCCCTCATTAAGTTATACAAATATACATTAAGAATTTAAGAATCTATAATGTATGTGAAAAATAAAAAATGAAATACGAAACGACTACAAAGAAAACTGTAGTCGTAACGCATTAAGTTTAGCTGCTTTGAGAATTAAGTCAATAGAGGAAATGTCAGTATTATATACCTTTTGCATCTGAACGACGGATCATCAACGCTGACACTACAATTTGCCTAGTCAAATTATAAAAGGTGAACCCTTTAGTAACGATTAGTAGTAGCATAATATCTATTGATTTATTTCCTAACAAAAAAATAAGCGACGGGTAAATATCTGTCGTAGGAAATGGATGAAAATAGGGATTTGATTAAATCCCTAAGGTATTTCGTCAATTCACTTACTTTTCCAGGAAATCCACCCCGAAGACTTTTTATTTTACCATCTTTCGTGAATTTATCAAATACCCCAAGGATATGTTCAAATTCTTATTATTACCATTTATCTGTAACAGACCCTTTGTTTTTTTTTCATACTTAAACTACGCTAAGAGTCCTCATAAGTGACCATTAATTAATTTTTTATCGAAGTAATAATTGAAAATAGGCCAGGCAGCCGAGTACGTTTTTCACAGCGTAGATATATATCGCCATAACACCATGCAACGTACGATTTTTTTTGTAACTGATTAGTCACTGTTTGCCTTGAAGAGTTGTCTTCCCCACTGTCCATGAGTGTGACGGATGGAAGACGAGTCACTTTGAGGCGGGAAAAGTACACAGCCGCGCTTTTGGTAGGATTAATTTCAATCTTCCATTTCCGAAACCAGGCACCAAGGGTGTTGGATGCGGTGCATCGTACGCTGTCTTATTTCCGCTGTATTTACGTTTAAAGAGTCTAGAATATTAAATAAATTTATAGTATCTATCTAGTTCACGATATTGACAAAGTAATCCTAAAAGACATTTTTTCTCTTTCGAATGTCTTTAAACGTTTTTCCTTAACAAACAATTGCCTATAAAAGTTAATAGTTTTTCTTGGAAGTAATATAACTTTATCGATGGAATCTTGAACGGCACTCGGGGCAAACATTTCAACTGACTCTGCTAATATATTTATTCACATTTTAGGTTAAGGATTGTTGAAAAAATGACTTCATCTCTTACAAATACCTTTGTGAATGTTTGGCACTTGTATAGCTAAGCTCGTCTTGAATAAAGGTGGACAAATTCAACCTCGTTTGTAACCAAAGAGTTCAAATAATTCGAAAGAAGTATGTACTGGCCACTAATCAAACTGAATATTTTTTTTTTTTTTTATAATCGCGCGGGAAACTAAATGGAGAATGTGAGCGACGTATTTAGAGTTGTTATATTTAACATAATGCACTAGTAACTTCATCAGTTTAGTATTGCTTTGTTAAACTCCATATTCGCAAGTGTGTACGAGGCTTAAGATCGATATGCTTCTACAATCAAGCTACAAATTGGGACGGTCGTAAATCGTCTTCACTTCCACTAGCTGGCTGCTACTCGCAGATCATATTTCTGTCAAGTCTCGTTACTCCCTCCGAGTTGATTACGTCACCACAATTTATGCAACCCTCTTAGTGTAGAGTTTAACGTTTTAATCAAAAATTCATCACTAAATATTGTAGTGTTTGTTATAGTGTTATTTTGTTAAGGTGATCTTTTAGTTTAATTTTTGGTTTTGATTATAAATGAAGTACCTTATTTTTAGGTGCTTGATCTTTGTAAAGTCCTCGTCATGAATTCAAAAATTTGTTCCTCTCATGTTCCCTCATTCTCAAAAAAAAACAGTGCTAAGAATACTATATTCCAGATGTGGTTTCGAAAATAGAAATTTGGAAATACATCTCCTCTTCTCTTCTCTGTTCTATTCTGTTGTGTTCAGTATCATTGATGAATGCCCTACCCTTTTCATATTTAATATTAGGATGCGATAATTACGGTATAAGTTGTTAGAAACTTAACTGCGTGTGCGGTCATTTGAATATTTGTATACAAAATATATCGTAATATGCCTTGCTTGTATATCTATACATATAAATAAAAATGGAGTGTCTGTTTGTAATATTGAAATAACCGTTATTTATAATATGAATATATATCACACACCGCAATATTATTTTTTACTATTTTTGTCTGTCTGTTTGTGTCGGCTAATCTCTGAAATGGCTGGACCGATTTTAACGGAACTTATATTAGAAGGTAGCAGATGTAATAAGTAGTAACTTAGACTACTTTGTTTGGAAAAAAATATTAAAAAAAATAAAGTAATGTTGCAATGTACAAGTACTGTCCAGTACCTCGCAGCTCAAAGACAGTATTTCACGTGGACGAAGTCGTGGACACAGCTAGTAAGTAACTTTAAGCAATATTAATGTTTGATCCAAGTATTTACTGTTTCTTCGTATGAGAATCTAGGTCACTTGAGAAACGTATGTTTTGTCGTCATACGTATACAAATTTTGTGCGAAGGCGCGAAACCTTGAGCCATTGTTGTCATAAATATGTAATGGAGTTCCGACGTGTGCAGTCGTAAATATAATACTACTAGCTGTCGCCAGAAACTCCGTCCGCGCGGAAAAAAAATTATAATTAGTAACATATAGGCTATGTTCCTCCAGAATATGTTCTATATGTATGCCAAATTTTGTCGAGATCCGTTCAGCCGTTGTCAAGATACCTGCAATCAAACATCCATCCATCCATCTAAACATTCGCATTTATAATATTAGTATGATTGGCAGGTAAAGCCTTAAATGTAAATGTCCAGATGTATCGATTTTAATCCTCATGAAGTAAATCAATTCTGGGTAACCGACTTTAAATAGGAAGAGGTTCTAAATTCGACTGTATGTTTTTTTTTTTAATTTTTGTTTGTCGAGAACTCCGCTACTAGTTGTCCGATTTTCATCATTCTCTTTTTATTCGAAAGGAATTGTGTATCATTTGGTTCCCATTTTTTGAAACTTAAAAACTATCCAGTAGATTTTCAGTTATTCGAAATTTATCGTTTAAACACGCCTTTACACATCTTATTAAAAAAAATATATATATTTTATTATAAATTAACAATCACCAAATATTTTAAAACGTGAATTAACTAATTGTAACGTAAATATATGGAATTCTTTAAAATAACTTATAAACAGAAAATGACATCAAAATTGCTTATTTTAAGCTATAAATATAGATGTCTGTTCAATGATGCATTTGATCGCTCCCTAATGGTATAAGATAAACAAACTGCGCCGTAATATCTTCGAAGGGGCGAAAAGACTTATTGATAACGTATCAATCATCAATTCTCTCAAAAGAAATATTAAAAATATTTTCACTTGCTAAATAACTAAACACTACAAAATAAATGAATTAATTAATACTATATTAAATAAACTATATAATAAAACTAAACCAAACTAAAAATAAAACTAAATATTATAAAAAAATCGACCCCAAATCACTGCGCTCGCACTGTAGGTTTTGGTTAGTTATTTAGTAAGATTATATTTTAATTTATAACTAGGTTAATGATATTATTTATAAATAAATGCTTATGTATTTGTTACAATTATTATAATAAGAAAGTGATTATTTTGTGTAGAGAAGAAATGTTAATTTTCATATGCATTAAAGTCTCTCTTTTCACTTGTAAATATTATTTTAGAAAATCTAATTAAAAGCCGAAACTGTATGATAATTGATGAATGAAAGTATGTTATCAAAAAACTCTATAACGTTATGAAATAAGTCAAAAGTAATATTAGTAATAATTCACTGGTCAATACCAGTTAGGAATATTCAAGTCGCCTAGAAAGGACGTATGTAGTATACTTACTAATATTATAAATACGAATGTTTGGATGGATGGATGTATGATAGAAGGAATCTTCAGAACGGCTGCATGGATCTGGGTGAAATTTTGGCATAGATGTAGAACATTGTCTGGAAGAACACTCATAGAACACCATTACTTTTTACTATTAAGAAGTCGCGGGCAACAGCTAGTCTAAATGACCATAATCTACCAATCTTTAATATCCTAATTTATTTAATTTCTATTTTTCTTTTATAACCTTACCTAACCTAACCTTTACAGTTTTTTATTCTAAAATTTCGGAATAAAACCTCAAACAATGAAAATATATCACCGTGGTTAAATCATACGATCATTGTCACAAATAACGTAAAATAAGAGACAAGCTTCATTAATTTAAATGACAGAGTACTTTGTGATTGCGTACAGAAATCCACAGCCTGTTGATATTCCGGTGTTGTGGTTATAATTGTGATTGGCGCGCGGCCAAATTTCAATTTAAACAACAAACTTTTGTTACAAAAATGTTAGTATAGTGTAACAGTTGCGACTTTTTTATTAAATAGTAATATGAACATGTAAAATGTTATATGCTTGATAGAATTATAATAAACTTGAACATTAAAATTATCCATCTTTAAGAAAAATTACTATCGTCATATGATCAGAAATATTATAAGCGTTAATAAGTATATATTATACTCTTAGACATTATGAGCTAGAATCCTTTGCCGCGAATTGCGCGCTTTCATTACAAAGTCAAGTATCAGAATGATTAGTGAGGGGACATAAACGTCGACATTTTAGTTAGGCTAGTGTTGCGCCATTACACCGGGACAGTGTCGGATTTTTCTTCCTAACAATACATACAAAACAAAAGGAACAAAAAAATATCAAGGAATATAAGAAAATAAAATCAAATTAGATAATAAAGTCATGTCTTCATTCTTAACAAAGGGATTTATTTTATTTTAGCATCTGCTTCCTGTAACGTGATTACATGTTTTCCTTACAATTTACTCGTAATTTAACAAGCGTGGAACGAATCGAAAGGTTATGCCTTAAGGTAAAAGTATTTATATATTTATTTCAATCATATTCTTATATTTCTAACAATATTATGTTAGTATTTGTTTAAAATTTTAATTACCCATCTCAATTCTCTAAAAGAGTATAAAAGGGAAAACAACATGTTATCTTATATATAAAATTCTCGTGTCACAATTTTCGTTCCCATACCACCGATTCTCATGAAATTTTGTAAGCATATTAAGTAGGTCTGAGAATCGGACAACATCTATTTTTAATTCCGCGCGGACGAAGTCGCAGACGACTGCTAGTACAGTATAAGTTTCGAAAAGAAAGAAATGTAACCTCAAAATAATACATTTTAAAACATGTGCTCCTTTTGTTTCTAATATTGAATTAGTTGGCAATGAACTGACGCGAGCGTTGACCAACGATGTTATGACAATCAAATTGATACAGAGCTTTCCGTTCATCCCAGTCCATTCCCAACGTATTTACTATGAGAATTGATTGGATTGAATTATGTATCGAGAACAAAATGCTGCGATAACGATATTTGTTATAAATACGACCAGTATTTTATATACGCAAATAAGTATATAATCGATTCAGAATCGAATTAAATGATCGATTATGATTAGTTATCTTGATTTATCGTCGGATTATTTATTATGAAAAAATCAATAACAAAAACAAACGTGTTTTTCCTTCGTTTTAAAACATTGCATTAGACCTTTAACTGTTTTAAGTTCTTAAATTAAAATAAAAAAATATCAATTTACATTTGGCAACTTAAATATCATTAAACAAGAAAGAAAAAAAATAAAGCCAAAAATATTTACACTAAATTGTAAGGCGATATCCGTTCCCGAACATGTCGCTGGCTAAATGTGAAATCAATTTTTATTACGCCTCATTAGACTCTAACTTGGTACTGAACAATCTCTACTATCACATTATTGATATAAAAGCGATTCCAGTCAACTATCGAATAACTGTATCATTGTGGGCATAAGCACGATATTGTACTATCGTTAGATAGTTGTAATAAATGCATATTAAAACTCTATTAAATAAATACATGACACACAAAACTCTTCAAGATTAAAAAGAAAATTCTGGAATAAAGAATAAAGGTACCCGTCCATTGGCCACGGGTTAAAGAGATTTGCTTTATCTTTCAATGCGGGCGGCGAGGAGTATAAACACAGTGTGTAAAATCATATATAGCAAAATAAATACCGTTGCGAGCCATGCGTGCGGTGTGTCCGGCGCGGGCCAATGGAAGCGTGCCTTTAACGTGCAAGCAAGTAATGGTAAGATGATAGAAAAGAATGACATGACTGGAACGGAATATCCGTAAAGATTCATTAATTCTCTAATCTATGTCTTTAAGTAAAAGTTTTTATTAGTCGTATCACAGTTGTATTTGCATGTTAATTGTAACAACGCAACATGTCGCGTGAAAACACGTAGCGGAAATTAAATGCTCGTTTTACTATCGCAGATTATAAACATTTGTTCCTTGATTATTTTCCAACGTACATCGCAATTTCTCGACCTTTTTATGTTTATTGGAAATGTAAATTAGAGGAAAGATTTAAAGACATATAAGAAAAAAAATAGCCGCGGACAGACGCAATGACTTACCGTTGCTTTTTGAGAATAAAATTTCTGTTTGAAACTTATCAGTCAACCCTTTTATTATTTTTGACAAAATAGAGTTAACGATATGTTTTAAACTGGAATTTTGGTCTTAGAAATCCACAGTTAAACTAATGATTTAACGTTTTATGTCTGAAGAAAAACAATTTACTATTTTTCAAAGAGGTAATATTTTTTTCGTAAATAGCAAACTATTAACTAGAAATTCTGTGAAACTATCCAAGCTCTAGTTTTAAAGGCGTATTATAACTTTAGGAACATATTTATAAATCGCGTACCAACTTTGTGTATAGTTATTTTGATCAAATTTTAAAGGGTCCTCCATCATGAAAATTTATCGGCGAGCGTGATCGGTGCTGTATCATTTTACGTCGTTAAACTTTCCCTGCTTGTCAACATTAGGCTGCTTTTGGGTTATCTCGAGTATTACAAGGACATGAAAATATTGCCAACGTGGTATATTTTATGATAAAGATTTATGCATACCTAAACTTCAGTGTATATAAGACTAAGATGTTTATTGTTTATGTGTCGAGGATTATAATAACAATATATATATATATAGAAATAAATTGCTGTTCGTTAGTCTCGCGAAAACTCGAGAACGGCGCAACGGATTTCTCTTATCTTCGACTTGAAATGTTCGTGGAAGTCTAGGGAAGAATTAAAAGGTGAGAAAAATTCAAATAATTTCGAATTGCCAGGAACTAATTATTTTTGTATTCATTCCACGCGGAAGGAGTCGCGGGCGACAGCTAGTTATATATGTCGGAGATTTCCGAGCGGTTTATTATTTAAATGGTCGATATCATAATCCGATACTGCTTTATTCAGTCTCTAGACCAAGAATTCTAACTAATAATGTCTAAAACTACTTTTAGACATTTTTTAATTACAATCCATTGGCGTGAATGACGTGCTTTCGTTACAAAGTCTAATGTCAGAATGATTGTGAGGGGACACAAACGTCGACATTTTAGTAAGGCTAGTGTTGAGTCAATACATCGACTCGTTTCCGGATTTTCCTTCTAACACTACGTAGAATCTAAATAAAAGAAACACAAACTGTTTGACAAAGGATTTTTGTCAATTGTTTCAACATCATAAAAGATAGTTTACGTCCTTGAAATGACTATCCCGCTACTCGACTCACTCCGCCGCGAAGTAGTCGAGTAAAATTCTTTACAAGTCTTATTCAATGGACCCTTTATATATCTCAATGGTCCATTTTCTCAGCAAGTACCAAACTTTCTCTTTTATTTCATCAGTTTATGTATTTTATGCGCTATTTTATGACATAGTGTTACCAAACAATTTATGTAGCAGCTGAATCGTAAAAACTTCCATCTTTGTTTTCTTTTCTTAAAGTTTCAAACTACAGACTTATGTATACATCATTACTTATAAATAACATAAAATGAACAAGCTCCCACGAGGATTGCCAATAAATCAAATCATTTGATTGTATTTGAGGTAAATGGCTTAGTTATAGGCTATAGTAAATAACCACACATAATATTCATCATATTCCTATTACCTGATTTATTTATATTCAATTAGTTTAATTAAAATTGACTAGAGTTATATTATAAAACGTCTTATGTATGAAAACAAGCATGCAACCTTTTCCATAGCGAAATTTTCATATATCTTACTATCTTACTAATGTTATAAATGCGAAAGTTTAGATGGATGGATGGATGAATGGATGTTTGTTAGATTGTATCTCCGGTACGGCTACACGGATCTCGATGAAATTTGGCAAAATTGTAGAACATAGTCTGCAAGAACACATAGGTTACTCATTAACTTTTTTTCTAATTCGGCGCGGACGGAGTCGCGGGCGACAGCTAGTCTATTATATATGACATATCTATTCTTAAGTAGACTTAAGGTTTCTATTTAAATATCATTTTTAACCAACAATCCTATTGTATTTTTATTTTTCACTCTTCCGAAACAAAACAACAGTTTTGCTTTTATTCAGTGAGGTAGCGGTGGCGGCACTAAACAGTATTATGCATCTGTTATGCAGCAAAGCTTTGTGGAGTAGGAAGGCTTTGCTGTGAAAATTTAAATTTGGCTGCACGCCAATCTTAATTACAACCGCAAAGAAAGATCAACAGGTCCTCTGTATATGCATAAGGAATTATAGACGAAATGTGTAGCTTTTAAACACCACTTAAAAAAAAGTATATATTTTCCCCTACTTCAGAGAGAATACAGATCGCAATTATGAGTTAGCAAGTCAAGTAATTAGCATACATTTGAAGTTTTTAAAGCTAAAAAAATGTAACATCATCAGGTCAATATATGTCCCCACTGAGAGGTTCGGAGCCTACCTCAATTTAGGAGTGACTAGGCCATAGTCAGCCATGCTGGGCCAAGTCCGGATTGGTTAATTTTACACACATCTTTGTTGAATACCAGGTTGCATGAAGATGTTTTCTTCACCGTAAGAAGGCTGGATAAATGTACTAAACTGATATATAAACACGGCTAAACACTCACGTATATACGTCCGGTGGCAGCACCGACTAGTTTTGGAGCCCATCGGGGGCCCTTCATCAGGATGAGTGGTACTGGTATTATTTCGCGGACGCGGCCCGTCGCTCGTCGTCGTGAGTGAGCGACGGGCCGCGTCCGTACAAAACACATTGGTACATGTATTCGAACCCAGGACCTACAGGTTACAAGTCAAGAACTTAACCCCTGAGCCACCGACGCTCTACAATGCAACACATAACTTTAATTACCTATTGTATGAAGAGAATCTTTAGCGGTAATAAATTAATTTGATATTGATACTTACTCCGCTGGCGCATCGACCCATACTGGGTCTTGGCCTCCGACACAAGAGATCGCCAAAGTCGCCTGTCTTGCGCCTTCTTCTGCCAGTCCATCGCTTGTAGCTCCCGCAGATCCAGATCTACGGCGTCTCGCTAGCGGTACCTGGGCCGACCGATGGGTCGGCGGCCAATCGGGGTCCCGAGGTATGCTGCTTTGGCCTTTCAATCTTCCCCCATCCTTTGATATTGATGGAATAAATTAAATATTCAAATTTCAATTTATATTAAAACTGATATTATATGATTCCATTCGATAGTCCGTTTATTAAGAATTATTATGCAACCAGATTTTCATGTTCATTGTTGCGAACATACGATTGTCATTTATTATCATAATTATAATCGTTTTGTGGTCTACAAAGTTATATTGTCGGAAATAATTTTATTTATGAATTTAATAACTTTTGTACCGCTCTAATAATAAAACAACGTAAACGACTACTACACATAAAGCATACATGATGTGAAAGCGGTTGCTTCGCCATTTTTGCGAATCAGGTGGCCGCTTTACCGTTTCTCACCTTAAAGAAATCTACGTAGAAAAAGGTAGTTTTTAATTTATACTAAAAAAAAGTAAATGATCGATGAATTGAGGAGCAAATGGTTAGCGTGGTTGGAAAGAGGATATGCATAGGAATGGGGTAGATTTAGATATGACGGCTGTTAGATATGTATGGAGGAGTAGTACATACTGTACCAACCCTCCGTAGGGATAAGGGCAGGTGGATGATGAGCTAAGTTAGTATCAGTTGAAATTATCACTTTTCCTTTCCTTTTCTTTGTCCACTTCCCAATATCTAATTTTGTCTTAATTAATCTATTTGTCTCTTTCCTCAATCCCTAAAACTCTTACTTTTCAATCATCAATAATATTATTCGTGGTTCAAGTACTGATTAGGATGCTAGTAATGTTAACAATTTTCATAAATATTTTTGTGCGCAAATGTTCCCAGAATACTATAATACTCGGGAGACGGGGAACTGTCAAGTCTGAGCACGTCTGCCCGATCGATACCGACGCTGACTTATAGTCTACACTTCGCTCTAAATCACGCACTGTCTGTGCATTATTAAACATACTTCTTGAAAATAGATAAAACAACAACATATCTTACGTCTGGAACCTGCAGCAGTAGACAGGCTTAACCCTTTGACGCCAGTACAAAAACACTAACCTTCTATTCCACCTGTTGAACATGATTGGCCATACGCCAAATGGCACTTAACCTTTTAACACCATTTAGTAATGTTTGGTCATGATATGACCCGGACGATATCGTTATATTGTTTTCTATAATACTTAACTCTTACGGACTCTTAACTTACTTGTAACTTAAACCTTTGTATATAAAGGCTTAGTACTAATTTAATTCGTCTAAATATAGAGGGGATGAAACCAAAGTCGACGCTTTGGCCACGATCTATTTTACAGAGTTTGTTAATTAAACTAAAAATAGATTCAACAATCTATGAATAAACTTTAGCATTATTTTGCTGGAAAGTTTTAGGTAAAACTTTTTATAACATTACATATTTACCGTTAATTTTACTTTTCATTAAACTCGTAAGGAAATGTTAACTTACTAATATTTCGCCATTGGAATCCAATACATATTAAGTTAACCCAACTTATATTATGAATACAAATATCTGGATGTATGGATAGACGGATGTTTGTTAGAAGGTATTTCCGGAAAGGGTGAATGGATCTCGCTGAAATTTGCCATATATGTATAAAGTAGGCTAAAAGAAAACATAGACAACTAATATATTTTTTTAATTACGCGCGGAAAGAGTCGCGGTTGACAATCAGTTTTATAATAACGTAAAGATATAATCACGTGGTGTACCATCGTGATTGGCACATTTATAAAATCGTGCCAGCCTGTCACGTGACTGCTTTCTTGTGTTACGACTAACCTTGGGACAAGATAACTTTTTAATAAATTAATAGATAATATTAAAAACACATACCACGCTTAATGTTCAGATATAAGGATGGATTGATGGTTGTTTCTTAGTATCTCCAGAACGGATCAACGGATCAAAATGAAATTTTTCACACATGTAGAACATAACCTGGAAGATGACATTGGCCACTAATTATTTTATATTAATGTCGCGCGGACGGAGTTCTGGGCAACAGCTAGTATTGTCTTATAGCAAAGAATTGAAAGATTGAATTTTAGAAAAAACAACTCTATACTAATGTAGATATGATCTCTTTTCCTAAAACTCTTTAGTGTGCTAAATGTTAGTGAATACATGTCTAGAATTTGCTGGCAGGTAACCAAAAGATTGCAATGAAACGGAAATATCAACAAATTGGCAATAAAGACGGAAAAATGATTTGTAAGCGGTATCGGGAAGCGATGAAATCGTAATACAACATTGCCAAAAGATAAAATCGATCTTGGAACGCAGTTCAGGACAGTCGGTCTGGCAACGACCCAACTTCGGATGCTAGTTTTTATGGAGCTAAGTACAACACAACCCTTAAACGTAACCCTGTATTTCAATAAAGGTACACTTTCAAGTATTTGCATTCAAGTGATGATACTTTTAATTTTAGATGCGTTATTTTTTACATTTATAGTTACAAGGAATACGTTTTGAAAAGGGGAAGAATAGTACGACAAAGTTGTCTGCCCCGGTGAACAAAAGTCAAAATAAATGATTATAATTTTTCCCTTCTCAACACAAGATACTTGTCGTACTTTAGCTATCATGGCATGTGTTTTTATTCTTTTATGTCATTTTCAATGTAGGTTTATTACGCAATTAACAGCGATAGCAGCATCTCCTTTATCAGTCCAGGTAAGCCAGTCGTACTATACTCTGCATGCCAGAGTACCAAATCAAATGCTGTACAGTATGTTAAATATGAAAAATATTATTTTTCTCGTCAGTTAGGAGCAAACATGAATGAATTCTGATATGGAATACATAAACACTCCGCATAAACATAATAAAACATCCTAACGCGTTATTGAAACGTCGCGCGTAAAGTTTCTGAGAGCGTTGGTATTTTGAATAAACAATATCATTCGATATTGCAGTATCGAATTTAAAAGGTTGTTTAGGCATTTTCAAGAACGAACGCATTATTTCTTATGTTACATATATCTTACTAAAGCGAAATATTCTTGGAATTAATGTTTCTAAAGATGTAAATATATACACAATTTTCTGTATCTCCTACTAAATCTTACTAATATTATAAATGCGAATGTTTAGATGGATGGATGTTTGAAGGTATCTCCAGAACGGCTGAACGGATCTCGATGAAATTTGTCATACATAAACAACATAGTCTGGAAGAACACATAGACTAGTGATTATATTTTTTTTATTTCTCACGGAAGGAATCGCGGGCTGTAATAAATAAATAAATCATATGTTAAAGCTATCATACTGACAATTGTTTTCTATTTTTAACGTTGAAAATTGAATTATTCAATTCGTAATCGTGAATTCCGTGGATTAAATATAAGCATGATTTTTTAATAATATGAAGCTCTTCGGTATTGCAAGAATTTGTTATTCCGTCATATTTACATTATAATCAACAGGCGGAAAAGAAAAAGCAAGGATTTATTCCTAAAACGTCGACGCCGTAGCATCTAAAGCGGAATAAACATAAATTACAGTGAGATTTCGTAAAATTATTCCGTTGAATAAAATTTTCAGCAACCCCTTTTCATTTTTGCGTTCAAAACCTTTATGTTCTTTTATAATAAACTAGCTGTCGCCCACGACTCCGTTCGCGTTGATATATAAAAGACTTAATTAGTGTAGCATATGTGTTCTTTCAGACTATGTCCTATACGTATGCCAAATTTAATCAAGATCCGTTCAACCGTTCTAGAGATATCTTCAAACACCCATCCATCCATCCACATCAGATCCATATTTATAGTATTAGTAAGTCAAATAAAAACCTGCCCTTCAAGGTATAAATTAGAAAAAAATGAATAAATAGTATCCTATATCCGTCTCCTGGCTCTAAGCTACCTCCTCACCAATTTTCAACCATATCGGTAAAGCCGTTCTTGACAAATAAATAGTGTAACTAACACTTTCTCTTACATATATATAGATGACTAAAATAAAGAACATTTTTCAATTGATTACATGTGTTTTTTTATATTAACTTTTTTTATGGTAATAGACGATTCTTTTAATCGCGTTGCTTTACATTTTAACGGTTAATCATGATTTGAAATGTACTAATTTGAATTAAGAATTTTGCATAATATTTATAGAAAAAATACGAATGTTTTTATATCTACAACATTTACAAATAACAAAGAGTTTTATAGTCTTACAATAAATAAGAAGTTTCAGGGAAAACTGTGAGGAAGTTTAAGACAAGTTTTGTAGTTAGGTTGTTAGCTTTCAACAAAGTTGTGGCTCGTAAACTATTAGCACCTCACATCTCACCGCGATGTCGCTGTTTTTGTTAAAAACATTGTTCTTTGAAACAATAAAATATTCTTATACTTCTTGTCTGGATTCTTGATGGATTCGTAAATTTTGGTTGTTTTATATTGCAAAATATAGATTACAGCACATAACTAGAACATCTAGCCGGCAACGCATCTACAGTTCCTCTGGTGTTGCTGATTTCCATGGGTGTCGTTGATCACCTCGGTGTTCCCGCCGCTCGTTTGCCCCCTTCTCTTATAAAAAAAAAAACATAAGCATGGGTTTCCTTTGCCTAAATACTGTTACAAGTGTTTGGCTAATTTAGCCCACTTTAATGTAACGCGCTATTAAATTAAAACGTTCAAAATCATTCTAACTTAATCTTAATAAAAAAAAATTAAATACATTTCGTAACTATTATAAAATAAATGCTAAACAATGTATATTAAGACATTTTCAAATGGAGGTCTTTTTTAAACTGATGACTTTCAAAGTCATTGTTTTTAAAAAATTACAATATGGATAAAAAAAAACTAGGTCATAATTAGGGATGAGGTAAATTAGTATGACAATAGACCTTCGTAATCCCTAATCCGACAAGCGACAGCTTCCATAAATTATCCATTCAATCCGGACGTCAATCATCCCTTTCATTTATGTTTTATTGCGTCCCTTTGTTACTCGAGTCAAAGCTATGATAGGATTAAATTTCAATTTTGATTCTTTATCGAAGTGATTTGACTTAATCACTAAAGTATCGTCAGCTCTTAACATCCTAATTGATGTTAAATAAACAGTTATTTCAGTTTCTTACGGTGAAGGAAAACATCAAATTCAAAGATATGTGTGAAGTCAACCAACCCGCACTTGGTCAGCGTGGTTGACTATGGCCTAATCACCCTTAACTTAGGGTAGGCTCCGAGCCCCTCGGTGGGGATGTATAGTGAGCTGATGATGAAACAGTTATTATTGTAATTTGAAGAAAAAATTGTTGATAGAAAGGTAATTTTAAATTTTACTCTTACTTTATCCATTTTTGGAGCTACGACTCTTTGATATGAGACAAACATTTTTATAATAATCTAGTGCAATTTGTGTTGTTAATTAAATTATTTTAATTTAAATTATTCTATTGCAATAAAGAAGAAAGATTTGATAGATTATTTTCTTAAATACTAAACCGTTTTGAAAAAAATATTTTATTGTAGCTTACAGTATCTCCACGTGACATAGGATACATGTAATTGTTACTAGATTTTTTATTCCGCGCGGACGAAATCGCTGGTAACTACTAGTATTTAACACATTTGAGTGAATAGATTCGATTTGATTACAAAGACTAAGGGTTTTCTTTATTTGTCTATTCACAAAAAAGGCAAAATAAAACTGTCATATCTTAAATTGTCTAGACACATCTATTTATGCAATAGAAACGACTTAGATACGAATTTAATAAACAAATTTATTCATAAGGTAACCGAAAAAGAATTGCACATCTCTAAAAGCAGAATCGTGTACAACACTTTGCTTATAATAATTTGTACAAAATATTAATGTGTGCTTCCAGTATTTATTTAGTCTTCATTTTAGAAGTAAAGTACAAGTAAATATACTTGTGTATAAGGAAATTTTTTACTAAGCAAATACCAATGTATGCCATATTAAATAAATGCCAAAGCCAAAATAAAAACAAAAATGAATCTTACTAGTATGATAAAAGTGAATGTTTCGATGGACGGATGTTTGTTACAGGGTGTCTCCAAGACGGCTCAACGGATCACGATGAATTTTGGCACAGATGTAGAACATAGTCTGGAAGAAAACATAGGCTACTAAATTTACTTTTTTTTTAATTTGGCGCGGACGGAGTCGCAGACGACAGCTAGTGTACCAATAAACTCAGTTCGTTAAATATTGACTAAGATGCATTGATGAATTTAATTAAGAAATAGTTCATAAAACTGTAATAAAGGAGCGTGGGATTTCAATTAAATTCTCTGACGTGGAATGCGTTATCCGTGGACCTTAATGGAACATATCTCTCGTGCCACCTGAATGCTTCATTGTACTCGTACGTGTACAATTAAACTTTCTACACTAGCTAATAACCTTTACTTCGCCTGTGGTTAATAGAAAATATATATAATTATTTATTTTCTGTTAGCATAACGACGGTTGTTAAGGGCACTTGACTTGTAATCTGCAGGTCCTATGTTCGAATTCCGCCGCGTCCCTATGTGTTTTTCGATTGTGGATTTACATATGTACTATGTTTCAGTGAAGGAAAACATCGTGATGCTTCCTGCACATGTCAGCAAAGCAACTTCAAAGATATGTTTTCCAATTTCCAGTTTCCAATTTCGTTCCCAGTTACGAAATCAAGAAAAAAGGCGGCGACAACCGTCTCGCCAACCGTCAAGTTCCGTCTCCCGAAAGGGTGAAAAGTGGACTGCGGAGGTTCGTTTTGCTACGTCATATGGAGGTCCATAGTCTCTGCCTACCCCTCTGGGTTAGAGGACTGAGTTGTGTTTTGTTTGTTTAACAGAGCTTTATCGGTTTAATGGCTTTTAAATTTCAGAAGTCACTACACTGACGACTAGTGCGAAGGTGAAATATCGTCTTTCTGTGTGTCCCCTCCTCCGTTGATTAATAATATAAGTTAATCCATTGATTATTTAATAGTGCTGTTTATGAAATATTATGAAACGTAAGTCGGTTGAAGCGAGGCAGGCGGAGTTTTCATTAGATTTAAAATTTCCCTGAATCTTTGAGCTCATTAATTAAAGACTTACTCAAACTTGCTTCGTTTAACTTCAAAGTGAAATCAGTTTTAAAGCATCCATATAACCAACTAGAAAGAACTGCTCATTTTAAAATTGAACAAACACACAAGATAGTCGTTTTGTAGCCCTTTTGTATTTTAGCTTGTAAAAATTGTTAAATCTATAAAGATTTGAGTATCCCGACTTAGCCTTTATTTTTTATGACGTCACTTCTCTTTTATTTTTTATAGCTTATAAACTTGTAGTGTTCATTTCTCTCGGCTAAAAATTATAATAAATCTATATCACTCTTTTGGCAGAGACTATGACACCATTTTGAGCGTCGGTGGCTTAGGGGTCAAGCACTTGACTTACAATCTGCAGGTCCTGGGTTCGAATCCCACCATGTACCAATGTGTTTTTCAATTTCTGATTTCCATACGTACATTTATCCAACGCAACCTGCACTTATCTGGGAAGAAATTCAAAGATATGTGTGAAGTCAACTAACCCGCACTTAGCCAGCGTGGTTGACTATGGCCTAGCCACCTTTAACTTAGGGTAGGCTCCGAGCCTCGCAGTGGGGACGTATAGTGAGTTGATGATGATACCATTTTTTTTCTCAAAACTTATATTAGCTTTTATTAGCCTGAATTATAAATTATTAAGGTTATTCACTAAAATATTTATATCCTACTTAATCGGCATAAAAACATGTGAAAGCTTTGCCGCGTAGGCGTCTAACCTTGCTCTGTGTAGGCGTAGAACTTAATGTGTAGGCTGAGGGACGTTTGTTTTTGCTACGTTTTAGCTTTGTTATTTTTACGATTGCAAAGTAAATTTTTAACATTTCAGCAAAAGCATTTCGTCGTGGTATACGGAGCATAGTTTTAGAAGCTATTTTATAGTTCACAATATGTTTGTGAAAGAAAATTGCTTGCGATTCATATCGACATATTATAATATATCAATATTAATGCATCATAACAGTCTATGTAATCTAGTCAACATTTGACGTCATAATACTCAAACTCATAAGTTACTGTGAACGTGTTTTCCAAAAATACGGTTTACATACATGCTCTTTTCGACTTTAGTTGATGTCAAAATGTTACCAACTTATACTTTACTTAACTCTACTAAGTTGTCTGCAAGAAAAAAACTAAACAATTTATATGATGTCATTTTCAGAGAAAGGCTTAACATAATTTCATCCTCCTTAATGTAAACTCTGTCACGAGCTTAGCTTTATTTGGACAAATTACATTGGAGGTTTTAGAGTAAGACTTTACTTTTCCCCAGTTTTTATACCGCAAGCACATACAAGCCACATGGCTTGAGTTACTTTAATTCACATTTATTTAACAATAGGTAAAAAAACAAATATTGAGACAAAATGTAAATCAGATTTACTTTAAAAACTCCAGTAATTACTTTTTTTATATCATAAGATGGCAAACGAGCGAAAGGTCACCTGAAATTGCTGAAATAGCGAAGTGACCGTTGCCCATAGACATACACAATTGCATATGCGTTGCCTACATTTAATCGACGGAGGAGAGGATGCACAGAAAGAAAATATTTTCCTTTTCCATGCATGCTTTCATCCGGAAAGTCTACTTCCACTTCCCATCCTTTCCTTATAAGGAAAAGGGTGGGAAGGGAAAGAGGACTGAATTAGGCCACCGGGACGTACACTCATCAGACGAAACGCGGAATTGCTTCCACTTGACGCCTGTCTTCTGTGTGGTCGTGGTATTTCACCGGGCGAGCCGGGCCAATTCGTGCGAAGATGTTAAAGCGGGCTCTACCACTGTTGAATCTTGCTTGCACTTAATCATACTTGTTAGGAGGTATCACCAGAACGCCTATGGATCTTCCTGAAATTTAACATAGATATAGAACACAGTCTGAAAGATCAAATCGGCTACTAGTTAAGTTTTTTTTAATTGTGCGTGAACGGACTCGCGGGCGATAGCTAATTCATATACATTCAACAGTATACTATGTTTATTTTAATATTATTGTTAAAAAAATCCTTATTTTGATTTTCATTTGTTTTAACAAGCGTACAATGTGTGATTAAATACATTTCATTCATACAATAGTGTATGAGGGATTCCAATCAATTTTCATCCATGGTAAATATGTTATCGTATTTCTGGTATGAACTGTACGAATACCTTTGATTGAAATAACATCGCTCGCCGGACACGTCTGGCTCGATGCACATTCAATTAATCCAATCAGAATGCTGTAGATACTGCGTAACATACATTTTTACATAATTCCAATACTAGCGAAAACATTCGGTTGACAAAAAAATCTAGTATATAAGTAAAGCGAACTGAAAAGAACACGCTCGTCTTCGAACCAAATTTGATGTAAATCATGGTATCATGTGGATGATTTGACTTAAAGTCCTGTGTCTCCGTAGTGGGGCAGAGGGCGTTCACAGTGCGTCGCAAGTTCGCTCTATATTGGGCTCTGCGTTTGGTCTCGGGCCATGTCATCCCGATTGCCTTCATGTCGACAGCTACTGAGCGCCGCCAAGTTTGAATATTTGTGGCGTATATATTAAGAAGAGTTATTGAAAAATTGATTTTAATCACCGAAACCCTTACATATAACATATTGTTATCATAACTGTATCTTAAAGTTGCGTTATTTTTTCCTAGAAGCTGACATTTGAACTTCTTCCATATGTGATGTAGAATCATATTAAAAACAATCCTTTTAACATAAATACAATGAATCAAACTTGTTATGAAAATAATTTATTACTACGTCAGTTGCAACGAAAAGATCGTTCATTTCGGTCAACTTCAGGCAGGAAATGAAAAATGATAAATAGCCATTTATGTGGCGCACCGAAGGCTTTTTTCTAAAAGTATTCGCTATAAATCTCTTGCATAACCACTCATGAATTAACCGATTGTATCACTCCTACTATTTTACTGAGAATTTAAAAGCGCCAATAGCCTAATGGATAATGGGGACGGATTTCCGATCATAAGGTCGGAGGTTCGATCGAATCCAGCGATTCGACGATTGTCGTAAACCATGTCCTAGTACAAGCATAGAGCTTAGTTCGAATGGCACAAGAAATATTAGTAAATTTACAAAAATCTGCTAATATTAAAAAAAATATAAAGCGTAAGCGTAAATGTATGAATGTGGAAGAAGCGATAGAGGTGTGCAGCTCTATGTCATATGGAAGTCCGTCTACCCCAGGCAGAAATCAGGTGATCTTGGTTAGTCTTGTGCCGTTGTTTTCTTGATTACTAGCGGTCACCTGGGACTCTGTCCGCGCGGAATTAATGTATAATTAGTAGCCTATGTGTTCTTCCAGGCAATGTTTTACATGTGTGCCAAATTTCATCAAAATCCTTTCCGCCGTTCTGGAGATACCTTCAAATAAACATCCGTCCATCCAAACATTGACATTTATAATATTAGTAAGATGTAAAATTATTTGTTTACACACTGGAAACTAACTGATGCGTGTGTCGAATAGTTTGTAGATCTTGTTTAAACACTTTATTTATGGAGCTTTTACAATTTTTTTTTACATTTTATGAATAACGCTTTCGAATTTATTACAAAAAAAAAACAATCACTGTTAAATTTTACGGAGAATAAAAAAAATGATTTTACAAAACATATTTTTGCAATTGCAAAAGGAAATGTTGTTTGAATAGAAATAAATAATGCGTTAGTAATAAAGGAAAAAGCCTAATGAATTCCGTCTGCTCGGAATAAAGATGAGCACCCTTCCTCTTTAAAATGAATTTTATTTTGAAATTGTCTTGAAAGAAATACTTCTATTTAAAGAAACGAAAATAAAAGCTTAATTGAAAGTGACGTTTTTTATCAATTTTATTTTTACTTTTAAATTATCTCTTATTTTCTGAAAGAAGAATAGCTTTGTTATATAAAGTATTTATGCAGTTTGCATAGTTTTTAGGGTTCCGTACCTCATAGGAAATAACGGAACCCTTATAGGATCACTTTGTTGTCCGTCCGTCTGTCTGTCAAGACCATTTTTCTCAAAAACGTGTGAAGGTTCTATGTCTATTAAGATACATCTCTTCAGTAGATTGAAAACATAATCGATACATCTCCCGCCCGCCGACATTAGGCCCTGTTGCTTTATCTCTCACCATTTTTGGTGTCGTTACGAACTTATCAATAATTCTCTGTGAGAGAAATCAAATTTACGACTTCATATATTTTTACTTCAGGTATCTTCTTACAAAACTCTTATTAAATTAGATTAAAGAATGTATACGAACTAAAAAATAATTTTACTAAAATAATATATTTGTAAATATGACTTTTATTATAGAAATTATTAGTTAGAATCCTTTGGCGCGAATGGCGCGCTTATATTACCAAGTCAAATGTCAGAATGATTAGTGAGGGGACATAGACGTCGACATTTTAGTAAGGTTGTGCCAGTACACCGGCACAAAGTCGGATTTTCTTCCTAACAATACCTACATCTTTTACATTATAATTTAAAGAATCTTTCTTCAGCATAGATTTTAATTAGCAGCAGCAAGTTGAACAAAACAGGTAGGTTATTTTAAATGTCAAAGACCACGAGACTCGAGTGATTGAAATTGACATCACGTAATCACCTGTAAGTAACGAAGCCTGGCAGAAATATGGTGTGCGACGAACAGTAAAGGGAGGACGATTTACGACTGCCCCAGTTCGTACCAAGATTGGAGTCAAATCGATCTTGATACAGCGTTTATATGAAGCGATTCAATCTTCTTAATGTGTTATACACCTAAAGCTAAGATTGTTATTGCTTGGATGTTTCTAGATTCATTTACAATTCGTTAAAATCAACTATGAATAGCTAGGGCCTTCGCCCACGAGTCAATGTAAATCGTCGAAACTAATATCTTATTATTCGTAGATTTATAACAAATTACTATTTTGGCTTACTAGACATCGTTAAATATATTTTTATAAGAAAACCCAATCATTTTTATTAATTATTTAAAGTTATTATTATTATTTAGTTATTATTTTGTAAAGTTGAATCGTCAGAATCTCCAAAAGAATTACTAGTTAGTAAACTTTTCTTAATAGTTATTTTTATTAAATCAAAAAATCTAAATCTTATATCTTTAAATGAGCAATTCCTGTATATATATAATTGGAATCTCGGAATCGGCTCCAACGATTTTCATAAAATTTAGTATATAGGAGGTTTCGGGGGCGATAAATCGATCTTGCTAGGAATCATTTTTAAAAATGTCATTTTATTCGTGTTTTATCGATAATCAACTTAAACATAAACTTAACTTTTTCAATCGGTAAGATAGAAAAATATCATTCATATTTCATCATTTTATTAGTAATTCGTACTTAAATATAATTTCCTAAAAACACAATTTAAAGAAAAAAATACCGAGCAAAGCTCGGTCATCCAGGTATATACTTATAGTAGAGAATCTGAAAGGATTTATAATGGTGGCAGCAGTTATCAGACACGCTGGGATCTATGCGAAAGGAAAATCATAAAAAATGTATGACGTAAGTCAATCCCAAATATTCCTATACCTACAATATCATTACCTTTCTATAAAACTCAATATATTGGAGTGTTTTTTCTTATAAGATTCGAGGAACAAGATGCCGAAGTTATATTAGTTTTTTTAATTAAGATATTGTACGGCACTTTTAGAATTTCTTAGAATCTTTATTTTCCTTCTTTTTTTTAATTTAGATGTTTATTTTCCTCTTTATTTATTTATTGTTTCGCAAACTTGATAATGGAAAAGCGTTTGATAAATAAAAAATTGCTGTACATTTAATCATTAGGACTTGAAACGAAGACTACTTAACGGTATGTTTATTAAACTAACAATGACATCACGATAACTACACATATAGAGTTATCGTTCAATCATTTACCTGTTGAACGTCGGTTGGACGTCAAGTGTTGGCGAGAGGCCAAATTACATTGGCCATCAAATCAACTTAATTCCCGTTATTAACGAGCAGTCACGGAGTCGACGGTGTCGGATTGCGGTCTCCACTGAAGTTGGAGCTTAATAACAGCTTTGATGAAAATCTATATATCTAAATAGTTTGGTATATGTCATACTGACAGACTATACAAAATATTTCTATAATTTTTATACCAATATTAATATTAAATATTACAGACTCTAATAAAATCTCTTGTGTCGAAGACAGTTTTACAGTGGTAGAGCCCGCTTTAACATCTTCGCACGAAATGCCTCGGCTCGCCCGGTGAAATACCACGATCACACAGAAGACAGGCGTGAAGTGGTAGCAATTCCGCGTTTCGTCTGATGAGTGTGCGTCCCGGAGGCCTAATTTAATCCTCTTTCCCTTCCCACCTTTTTTCTTATAAGGAAAGGATGAGAAGTGAAAGTGGACTTTCCGGATGGGAGGATGCATGCAAAGGGAATATATTTTCTTTCTGTGCATCCTCTCCTCCATCGAATAAAGGTATGCAACGCATATACAATTGCGTATGTCTATGGGCAACGGTTACTTCGCTATATCAGCGTTTTCATGTGTTCGCTAGCTCGTTTGCCAACTTATGATATAAAAAAAAAGACTAAGACCGATTTTGGTTCGTGTCTTCATCAACGTAAATTAGTAGTAAGTGTTTGTAATAAAATAATAGAGTAACTTTTCATTGATATGTCTAGCAGTCACCCGCAACTTCGTCCTCGCGTAATTAAAAAAACATAATTAGTAGCCTTTGTATTCTTCCATAATATGTTCAAAATCTATGCCAAATTTCATCAACATCAGTTGGGCTGTTCCGGAGATACCTTCTAAGAAACATCCATCCATCCATCTAAACTTTCGCATTTATATTATTAGTAAGAAAGACAATTAATTTGGTACATAATTATAATAATGCCATAAACTCAAATCTACCGTACAAATAACATCAAAATCAACACCACGTTTAGATATGAAAGTTAAACGATAAAGCAAAATGTATTTTGTTATAATATAATACATTCCTAATAAATGCAATAAAGTGTAAAATTGTGTGTCTGTGTTTAAACTAGCACAAACAAAAAAAATATTTTAAATCCAGTTTCAGCTGTATCTCACCAAACAATACAACGCCGACGGCAACATAGAATTACGAACAGTTGTCCAGTTTCAATATAGCAGGAAAAGTTTTATTCTACCTGTGGATTGTTGTAGCATTTTTTGTGCTATTATAGATAAACTAATCTTACTAATATTATAAATGCAAACGTTTGGATGGATGGATGCATGTTTTTTTTTTAAATTATTAGTTATAATCCCTTAGCGCGAATGGCGCGCTTTTATTACCAAGTCAAGTGTCTGAATGATTAGTGATGGGACATAGACGTCGACATTTTAGTAAGGCTAGTGTTGTGCCAGTACACCGGCACAATGTCGGATTTTCTTCCTAACAGTTTGAAGGTATCTCGAGAACGGCCGCATAGATCTCATTGAAATTTTGCATAGATGTAGAACATAGCATGAAAGAACACATAGGCTACTAATTAAGTTTTATTTTTGATACTATGCCAACAAAGTCGCTGGCGACAGCTTTAATAAGAACGAATTAAATTTAAGAGATACACGAACAGTTTATCTTTGGTCTTATAGTAAATCCAAGAACAAGTTTTGATTAAAACAAAGCATGAATGAAAATATTTTGAAATATAAAATGTCAAGTTCATTATTAAAGAATTTTTTTATTAGCAACGTTTCAAATGTCGACAAATCTGATTCGAAAAAGATGTCAAATTTTTATTTAAGGAAATGAAATACGAGAATGATTTATGAAGAATCTTTTATTTCAAAATCAAATTTCTAATATTGGAAATGTAATTTAATAACTAAATGACAATGTTGAAATGTACTTGTTACACACTTACCGTGGGTTTCTGACATCGTAAACTCTGTATAAAACATCATCATCCTTGTTGATCTTTGACAAAACATATATGTTTTAAACGGGGATTTTGGTCTCAGAAACCCACCTTTAAAGATATTCAAAATGAATGATTTATTACATAAATATTAATTATAATTATAGAAGACAATGAAGTAACATTTTATAATAAAAATAATTCTTTGATTTACACTAATTAGCAAAAAAAAAACGGTACGGTTAATATTAATCTTAGTCTATTCATTAACAATATAACGAACTTTAAGATGTTCATTTTAATTAATGTAGTTGTAAATTTTTACAATAAACTATCATAGTCTTGTTATGTTTTAAATTAAAATTACCAATCCGTTGTTATTGAGTAAAATGCTGAGTTCGATAACTCTTAGGAAGGCACTCTTAGCAGCATTATATATGGTTTCTACGTGCTTAGTGGTTTGTTTCAGCATTTACGGAAGCCGAAAGCCTGTAGTCGTAAATTAAATATGTTTACTATTACCTATAAAACATACCGAATGTTTTTGATATACTTTATCATGCTTTCGTTTTTTGTTCAATTTATTTAACGTTTTCATAACAAACTAGCTGTCGTCCGCGACTCCGTCCGCGCGGTATTATACTTAATTAGTAGCCTATGCGTTTTTCCAGACTATGTTCTTCATCTATGCCATATTTTAAAGAGATCCTTATTGCCGTTCTGGAGATAACTTTATACATCCATCCAAACATTCGCATTTATATTATTAATAAGATAATTATAAATAACAAATATTTCTTTCAGTTATTCTTTCTAAAATAAATAAGTTTCTGATTTCAAAGTATTTTTAAATATATAAATAATAAATATTTGAATTAAAACATATAACGAAACTTGTATAAAATAATTCTTCTATGTTCTTGTAAAGAGGACGTTCACTTAAAGAGCATTGTCCTATGTGAGAGTTCTTTTTATAAATATTGTAGCATTGTCAAGGAAAATTTCACCAACAATTTAGACAAGATGAAATAAAATAATAATTTTTATAAAATATTAATAAAAAAGTGTAATTTGCGTAACAAAAAGAAAGGGATATCTTTTGTGAAACACCGCTTCGCCTCAATCCTTATTATGAGGCCCTTCAATAGCATTCTCCAGCCCTAAACTTTGTAAAAGCTAAGGGCGCTATAAAGTGAAACGAGTTTTAAGGGTCAACCTAATTAGTGTAATTTGATCTAAACGACAGTTTTTTTGCTCCAAAGGATAGCTTTGGAAGATTCTTCAATTACACAGCTTTAAACATCTCTTTGTAAAAAGAAAATGATCTTTATTATTTTAAGCTACTTTATGTCCGGTTTTTTAACAGTGGTAGAGCCCGCTTTAACATCTTCGCACGAATCGGCCCAGCTCGCCCGGTGAAATACCATGACCACACAGAAGACAGACGTCAAGTGGAAGCAATTCCGCGTTTCGTCTGATAAGTGTGCGTCCCGGAGGCCTAATTTAGACCGCCTTCCCTTCCCACCCTTTTTTCTCATATGGAAAGGTTGAGAAGTGGAAGTGGACTTTCCGGATGAGGGGATGCATGGAAATGTTTTCTTTCTGTGCATCCTCTCCTCCGTCGATTAAAGGTAGGCAACGCATATGCAATTGCGTATGTCTATGGGCAACGGTCACTTCGCTATTTCAGTGATTTCAGGTGGCCGCTCTCTCGTTTGCCACCTTATAATATAAAAAGCAAAATGGAATGGTTCTAAAACTACAGAACTAATTTGAATAACTTTTTCACTATTGGGAAACTATCCCTGGGTCACGTAGTACAATTATTACTAGACTTTTTTTATTCCATCCGGACGGAATCTCGGGAAACTGCTAGTATATCATATTTTTTTTATGTCTCATGTAATAAGTTTGTATAAAGATAAAAACGCGAATGACGACGAATTTAAAAGTTTCTATTTAAAAAATAAAATAATTTAGGTAAAATTGTTTGAATTCAGAACGCAGAGTAATTAACGGTATCTTACTATTTATTATTAAAACTCTTACAATATTCAATCAAAGTTAGATGCCAGTTTTGTAAGTTAAGAGGAAAGTTAAGAAAGTTACTTGAAACAGGGGTTATCTTGATACTTGAGAAGAATTCTTAACTTAAGGGTCAGCTACTGGCACAGAAAACTGAATATTCTTAATACTTGAAAAAACTTTACAGAATACCAAACTGAACTGTCACTTCGTTATTCCAGAGATTTCAGGTAGCCGCCCGCTCGTTTGCCACCTTATGATATAAAAAAAAACCTGCACATATCTGAGAAGAAATTTAATGATACGTGTGAAGTCAACCAACCCGCACTTGGCCAGCGTGGTTGACTATAGATTAGTCACCCCTAACTTAGGGTAGGCTCCGAGCTCTCCAGTGGGGACGTAGCTGATGATGATGACCCAAACTTTTCTCCTTTAAACTATTATAAGGGTAATAAATTAAATAACATATTACTATACTAATTTTAATTTTAAACACAAATATATCACATAAAAAGAACTTTAAATTATTTTAATTAAAAACAACACCAGTATTCGTCCGTGCAACGAAATCTAGGCGACAGCTGTGCTTTTTAGTTAAGAACTAGTTTGTTCAGGAAATACTCTTAACAGAAAATTCACAATTTGTCAGAGAAACTGTCGCTAGATTTAAAATACACATAAAATATCGCGCATTTTATATTCATATATTTAATTTTTAGTTTAGAAACAAGGTTTTACATTTAATTTAATAAGGTATGTAAAAAGTTTATTTATGTGACATATGAAGAGTCTTAAATCTATGATATTAAATAAAATATTAAAAACGAATAATTAACTAAAATATATTATTAAAAGGAGTCCCTAAGGAGGAGGAGGAGGAGGGCGAGGTTTCGAAGATACTGGCAGCGTACCCCCTTTGAATAGCTATACTAATTCTTTGTCCGAGGTAGCTGCCAGCTCTTTGCCAACTCGGGTCCAGCAGATGTTTGACAATTTACTAATATTTCTTATACCATTCCAACTAAGCTTTAATCTTGTGCTAAGATTTAGTTTACGAGTAGTCGCATAGTGGGATTCGAACTCTCGATCACGTGATCGAAAATCCGTACCATTAACGATGAGGATATTGAAGCTTTAAAACAAAAACATATTTCTCTCTCTCTCATACTCTAAGAATAAACTGAGATGAGAAATGTTTTGCAAAATCCTGTATTAAAATGTATTTATGTGCTTTAAAATAGAATAAAACCCAAGCATTTGGCACAGTAACAGTACAGTTAAAGCGGACGATGTTATTTCATTGCAATCGGAACGAAGTTTATTCAGCCATCCGACGATGAATTTGCATTTGACTAAAGTTGATTGAAATTTAATTACGTACTGAATGTGCGTCGAAATCAACTATACTATATCTAGACATGCTTTTAAATTTTATATGTTGTAATTAAAACAAAAATATTTGAGTAACAGTAACAATATTGTTTTCCAATATTTTGAAGTGAAGCTTTTCACATTGCTCACAACTTCTTACGGTGAAAAAAGTAAGCAGTAAGTAAGTTTCGCTGTAGCACTTTTGAACGTGTCATTTATTTTCATGTATTAATTCTTAATTTCCCAAGTATTTTGACTTTTTTTTAATTTCTCAAATCTTTTTTTTCCAAGTATTCTATTTTTCGTAGTTCTTACGCTTAGTTTCTACGCTTAATCATACTAATATTATAAATACAAAAGCTTAGATGGAAAATATTTTGGATAGGAATTAGTTTTTTTTTTACTCCGCGCGGACGGAGTCATGAGCTGCAACTAGTAATATCATGGGTATCATGGTATCATAATTCAAAGTACATAACGACGAGAATTTGCTTAAATAAATACAAATTATAAACGCGGTTT
This sequence comes from Papilio xuthus, assembly GCF_000836235.2. Classification (NCBI taxonomy): domain Eukaryota; kingdom Metazoa; phylum Arthropoda; class Insecta; order Lepidoptera; family Papilionidae; genus Papilio; species Papilio xuthus. The sequence continues at coordinate 1,503,097 of NW_013529697.1, read as the reverse complement.
TTGCTGTCGACAACAGAGTCTTCTCAATAAAGCTGTCACAATGTAGCGTTTACAGTGACAATCAATTAACTGAGGTCATATCGCGTGTTCCAATCATATCCAGATAGTGTTGTTATTGGGAAACCGTTCGGAATAGAGATAATAAACAAATTAATATTTTATTCAAGTGAATCTTTTTGGAACATGGATGAGTTCATGTTTACTTAACTAAATCTAAAACAAGTTTTGTAATAATAAACCCTAAGCATGCAAAATCCTTTTAAATAAAATAATACGCATATATACATTCATTTATGTCTTCTTGTTATAATTGTGGATCTTACTTGTATTATAAATACGATTGTTTGGATGTATGGCTAGATGGACGCTTGTTGGAAGATATCTCCTAAACGGTTAATCGCATTTTGATAAAATGTGGCTCAGTAGAAAATAGCTTGGATGGACATAGGCTACTTATTAAGTTTTTCATTTTTAATTTCGCTTAAACGTAATCGCGGACAGCATCTAGTAAGTAATAAATGTGAAATTTTATGTTTTAAAATAAAACAAAGTTTTGTAATTATAAAAAATGAAAAGTTTTAATAATAGACAGATTAACAATAAAATTACGTTAATCCCACTTCGCTTACATTTGTAACAATTTCCTTAAGGTCTTCTTAATTTATTAGCGGTGAAATTTAAAGCTGTTAAGTTAAAATTAACACCTAATTTAATTCAAAGATTGAAGATTCATGACTTTAAGATGTTTGTTATTAATTGGGTATTATAGGATTTTAGTTATAATATGAGGTTCTTAAATGATGTTGAGAGCGAGGATGGGAATCAGGGGTTATGCACTTGACTTTTTATCTGCTCGTCCAGGTTCGAATTCCGCCATGTACCAATGTATTTCGATTTTAAAATGTACATTTATCCAACGTCCTTATGGCGATGCAAAAAATCGTGATGAAACTGCATATATCATCAAAGAAATTCAAAGATATGTATGAAGGCCATACTCAAACCGCACTGGACCAGTGTGGTTTGAGTATGGCATATTCTTCCAATACTCTCAGTGCGGATGTATATATAGTAAGCTGATTGTGATGATGATGAATTGATTTAATTGAAGTTATATAATTCTCTCTATTCGTTGTTTCATAGAATATAGTCAATTACTTTATTATAGTGTAATTCTGGGTGTAATGCTCATTTTGTTTTATTTAATTTGATAATATCAAACCAAATTTTAATTTAAAATAAACTTAGTAAACATTCCTTAATTTAGAATATATCTTCTCTTAATATAAAGTTTTACACATGTTCCCTTAAAGATAAACCTGTACCTTACATGTAATAAATTAGGTACGGTCTAGGAACTTGAGAAATACAGTTTCCGTAGCAAAATTAACGAGGCTTACGTCACCCGCGGCTTGCGACCATCGATTTTCCATTTAAAACCGCCTACCTCTTTGTGTTTAAGTAATTACAATTTGCCTTTTCACTTGACGCTTTACTACACTCGCAAATACTCCAGACTTCGTACCTTCTAATATTTTTTTTTATTTATACAAACTTACACTCCAACAATGAAATTAGAAAATTGTCTAGATACTATGTCGTAATTTATATTGAAAACAAAACGTTATGAATTTTCACAAATAAAGGTGAATAAATGTTAGAAATCCGTGCAATGTTTGTCTAACAACATGGCACTTGATAAAAGACAAGGAAAAAGGAAATATACGCTCGACGCAACTCGACGCAGGTGCGAGCGGAAATCTCATTCCCTCGGTCAACAACTGGATGAGCTCAGACAACTATACGAGATTAAAATAACATACACTGAATAGTACTCTGTTTTAAAAAGAATGATTATGGAAGTTTCTAGAATTTGTTTTTTTTCTTTCCAAGTTTATCGTCTATTTAATTTGAACATTTCATGATAATAAAAGCTTAAGCTTAAGTTGATTTTGATAATGCAAGTAGCCTTTTATCATGTGTTTACGTTATGTATTATGTTATTATATTGTGTGGCACTCTCTATATAGCACTCTATATAACAAGGTTCGCCATTGACTTATGACATCAAGGAGGACGTCGTTGTTATGTTTTACGCCAAAAATATTTTCCTTTTCTTCAAAATATTATGTAATAGCTGTCGCCCGCGACTCCGTCCGCTTGGATGTATAAAAAACTTAATTAGTGTAACCTATGTGTTCTTTCAGACTATGTTCTATACGTAAGCCAAATTTAATCGAGATCGTTCAGCCGTTCTAGAGATATCTTCAAACACCCATCCATCCATCCACATCACATCCATCTAAACATTCGCATTTATAATATTAGTAAGTTAAATAAAAAGCAGCTCTTCAAGGCACAGATTCGAAATAAAAAAATAGTATCCTATGTCCGTCTCCAGGCTTTAAGCTACCTCCTCACCAATTTTCAACAACATCGGTAAAGCCGTTCTTGAGTTATAAATAGTGTAACTAACACGATTTTCTTTTATATATAGAGATAGACACACTATAGAGTAAACATAAGGCGGAGTCTGAAGAGATATTTATTGTGTCAAATGTCAAACTTATCCGACACATTGGGCATAATAAAAAAGTGTAGTTCCGGAACGGAGTACACGTTTTATACAATGGAGGCCGTTATATATCCTGACGGTCCATTTGTTTCACGAAGTATCCGGCCCTCTGGTTTATTGCGTCTGTTCGTATATCTTTATGAGTTATTTTATGATCAATAGTGGTATGAAATTTACGAGCATATTTTTTGTGTTTCTATTTTCTTTGTTGTTTCATTTTCCTTGAATTTTACACTGTTAAAAATTTATCTATTTATATACTTTGTTATCGTTTGATGAAGTTGGTGACTGATTTTTATTATCTTCTTGGCAAACGCGGCAGGAATTTAATTACTGTTAAAAGTACATTTGCCACAAAACATTTTAAATTCCTTGCATCCTACTTATATAATATTTTAGATAAAAAGTCCAATATAAAAAAAAAATCTAAAAGCGTATAATTTAAGAAAAATTACAAAGGAATGGCTGATGGAGTTGGATTACCACACATGTGAAAATTTATTCCAACGTAATAACTAAGTCATCACATCCATATTCACTTATAAATATACACATACACACATTTACACATACTCACACACACACACACACACACCCCTACACACACACACCTACACACACACTCAAGTAATTGTTAATTCATAAATTAGTTGTTTTTCTACACAAACAATTATTAAATTTATATGTATGGGAAGTCCTTTGCTCCTTAAGTACAGGTCTTCCTAGTTAAGGAGCCATGGCAACATTGAATTTGGAATTTCTTGTGTATCTTTATTGTTAAGATTTTTTCATTTTTTTTCATTAATTAAAGCTGTCTTACTGTGATGACCCCGTTATATTTTTGATGGTGTTTTGTACATATAATAACTTAGTCTGTTTTTCAATGATGTACATTTTTAATTAGATGAAATATCCACAATGAACATTCGTAGTAGTCTAATGCAATATGAAGCAGTCAAGTAATCGTGCTTACTAGATATTTTATGGCCAATAATATGATTTATTGTCTTTTTTATGTTATTTTATTTAATTTTTAATACGAGTTTATTAGCATATCGTATAATAATATATTTTTTTTATTATAATACTAAAGCTGTATACCAATGATATGTAAAAAATTAATTTATCTACGGAACACAGTCAAATTACTTCTATTACATTTATCTACCTGATTATTTTCAACACGAAATAATTCTTCAAATTATACGTGGTCAATATGTACACACTTTTGATTTTTTTTTAATAAAATTATTGTCAGTGTGTCTCTACCTTTAAAATAAAAATGTATAGCAAGAAAGTTATAAAAGACGTCGCAGTCACGTTGACTTATATTTGCTGCAAGAAAGCGGATAGGTAATTAAAAGGTAAGTAATATTTACAATTTAATATTGATGCAAGTCAATTGTAAAGAAACTTGCCTGACAGTGGAATACGATTGCGGTAACGTCTGTATTGACATATATTGACAATTCACAGTGGAAACGCACTCTTAAATAGTTAACAAGTTATTACAGCATGCGACGTGTTTTGTTGATACTTGCCCTCGCAACAGCGTGCCTGGCGTACTGCCCGAACCCTGACACCTCCGGATTCAGGAACAGCGAGTGGCAACCGAATAATGTACTCATAAAATTGATGAACTTCTTTTATGACAGTATGTAAGTAGCATTCTTTTTACAATTCATTTTAAAGTACACACATAAACCAATGTAAAGGACTTAATATGTCATTAACACGTTAAATGCCATAGTAGAAATAGAAAAAAAATCACTAATAAAACTTTTTGCTGGAAATAGATGTGTAATTTTGAATCTTCAAAACATATGTTTAGTATCTAGTTTAGGGTTCTATCAGAGGCTGGGTTCCGCAGATGTTATAAAAGAACTTCATGAGATCACAGGTTCCCTACGCGGTGCTTAAATGCAGACAGGGATCCGGTCACCGGTGATCGAAGTGGCGTTTAACGTGTTAATTATGGATTAAATAGTTTAGTAAATTGACATTTACAAGCGCGTACAATCTTCCTACCACATTTCTATTGACGTCATCTCTATTAAAGGATTCTTAAAACGTTTGTTCATGTAAGTTCAAATATTTTCTACAGAGCTCTAACCACAGCGGACACTTGTTCACCACAGAAACGTTTCATATCACTATACGTGTTAGCAAAGACGTATTTCTTGTCTTCTAATGAGACGAATTACGAGCGTGCTATCGCCGAAGGCAGGCACAAAGCGGAGAAGCAGCTCAAACAAACATCTGCGGCGATCGCTGGACCCTTCCGAGGACTTGTTGATAGCATCCTCTCTGTCATTGATCAGGTAACTGCGAGTTCTTAACAGTGGTGGGACCAGTAATCTATGTTTTGTCGAATAACCCGTCCTCTTCTCACTAATTTCATATAAGGGATAGAAAGGGAAAGTGGATTTGAAACTTTCTGACTTATTCTCAATGTCTTTGGATAAGGTCACGTTGCTTCATTATCGAATTCGATTGCCGACAAAAAAGCCCTCGTTAAGTTTTAACGAATCGAATGAAACCAGTATCGTTCGTTTACATTTATTAATGGAATATGAACATATGTTTTCGTAATCTGTACATAATAATAAAATTTCATATTTCGGACATTTTTTGCTGTCTGTATGTCTGTCGGCAAGGCCGCGATTGGTCCAGATAATCTCTGGAACGCCTGGACCGATTTTGACGGGACTTTGACGGGAAGGGAATTGTTGCACGCGGGCATATTATTTTTTGATTCCTTTTTGAAATTCTGCGCTAACGAAGTCACGAGCGATTGCTAGTGAATAAATAAATATTGGCTTTGCAATAATGAAGGCCGTCATTAAAATCCATTGCTTCAATTAACCGGGTAACGTGTATAATTAACTTTGTATTGGAGTCAACCGCTGATTAAATCGCCCCCTTACGGCCCGCGAACGTTATGCCTTAATTATCTCTAATGAACCCATCGACGCTTCGCAATAGTTCGGGTCGACGCATTAAAACCAAATTAAACAATAATTAGAAACATATTAATAGAATTTCGCATTCAATAGATGCACTATCCTAAACTAAACTTTTGTCAGTCTCCATCGTCAACATGAAAAATACGTCCAAAATTTTTTTCATTTCTTAAATAAATTAAATAAGTAATTCCATTATCTTAGTACAAATTATGTCTATAATATTTTATCCCTTTTAATTGTTTTTTGGTGTATCACTAACGTGACCAGACGTCCCGTATTGAACGGGACTGTCCCTTTTTATAGTTACGAGTCCCGGTGTCCCCGACATAAATGCCGGGACGCCTATTGTCCTGTTTTTTTTTTAGCAAAGCCTCTGATAAAATATAAAATAAAACATATAACTAAACGTATTCTATAACCTAAAAGAGTTTGTTAATACATGTAGTCAATCTAAAATTAAACGGGACATTGTTTTGTACAGGTATAATTACCTGCACAAAACAATGTCCCGTTTTGAGCCAAAAAAAATAAATGGCCACGTTATGTATCACACTTTTACCTATATGACATTTGCATCAATGCAAACAGCATAATGTCCGTACACGAATAAATGAATAGACCACAAATGTGCTGAAACATTATAGTGATAAAACTATATAGACCACGAGCCCCGTTCTGACCGCAATAAGCCATATTTATGGCGGTGAAGTGATTATTAAATTAAACACAACTACGTTTATTTGAGTTCACAATTATTATATTCCTAGCTGTAATAATATTTATTGTATTATAAACGTTGTTTATCATTAAATTGAATAGAACAGATACTATGTTAAGGTAATTAAAGGCCTTTTAACAATAAAAACTGCTTTAAGTTTTAAGTTCCTTCCTTCACGTTTTATCGAATATCCTTTCCAAATATTCGCTATAAATCATAAAAATTGTCATCTTATAGACAACATAAAACATGTTCTGATTAATATAAATAGTTGTTAAAATTATTATATAACTTAAACTACGGTAGTACATAAGTGCCAAATAAATATTTCAACCGACTTTCCTGTCGAAGTTAACTTTAAAAGAATAGTTCGGTTTAAATAAAATATCCTTCTTTCCGTTTCACTAACAAACTAAACGGGGCAAGTAATCCTTATGCGCGAAGAATTTACTGAGATTTCGCCAGGGCCGGACTCGGGCGGTGGGCGCGGGGCGCATTCGACGGGCGCGGGCGGTACAAATCCGTACTGAAATCTCAAACCGTCTCTACGTGCTCGAGTGCAAATTCACATCGCTCTTGAGTTGAGCTCTTGAACATCACGATTATAGTCGGCGCCCCACTAACATTTCCGCCGTTGCATTTCAACTTTATAAAATAGTTGTGATAACAGCTAGCATTTAACCAAATTAAAATAATGCGAAGAGAAGATCGTTTGAGGAGAGAAAATGTGAGCTTAAATAGAAGAAAAAGTTCTAACCACTTTTTATAAAATCCTTTTTCGAGTAATGAGTCTACTCATAACATTAATCTTAGCACTAGGAGTCTATGTTACGTTTTATTCAGCTAACAAAATTTATATTACTAATCTAAAGCTAACTTAGTATTCCCTCCAGTCATTGGCAAAACTCGTCAAATTCTTCTAAAAAGTCTATGTACTTTAACGAACGCTGCTGGACACAATTACTACTACACGCAGAATAATAAATTAGTTACCAAGGATACCTTAGATTAAGTATGAGAAATCTACACTGAACAATACTTAAATAACCGTCTAGCGCAGTGGTTCCCAAACTTATTTTGTCTACTGACCACTTTGAGAATAAATATTTTTTAGCGCCCCCATATTTTCACATATTTAAAAACCACTATAACTTCAAATTAAATTAATTAATTATTGTAAGCTATATATGTATATTAACGGAGAATTTAATTTATTCTAAACGAAACTTTTACTATAACCCTCAACTTGAGACCTGCAGCGCTCTCAAGGGGACGTTATCGCCCACTTTGGGAAAGACTGGATTAGCGTAACAATGTCAGTAAAACTCATCTGGAATTTTCTTGTCTATTTGTCCATAGCCATTGAACGACGTGCTAACTAGCTGCAAACCGGATACCTACCAAGACGATTGTAAAGCCAATCTAAATGACTACCGTGCGAGGTTCGAAAAGGAATGTAAAGGTTACCATAACAACGTAGCAGTCCATAGCCGTCTTACCAGATGGGCCAACAGACAAGACGCTATCGATCATACAGAAGACCTAGTACATGCCAGTAACACAATGAGAGGTGATGTTGCAGTTCTGGACTACTTCCAGAAGACTTCTGCTGTGAAATACAAAGACGCCTTAACTGAACTCCAAGGTATAGTGCAGCAAGTAAAGCATGGTGTCTTCAATTGTAATGCTTTGTCGTTTGTTAACATTCATTGCTTGTGAATATTATGTCATAATTTGGATACATTGAATATATGAGGTTCTATAGTCTATTTTTTTTTTTTAATAAATTTTGGCTTGCTTATTATTTTCCTTTCAAAACTTTGTTTTCGTAATTAAAATTGAAAATAGTTGATGCAAACGCCATCTATTATTTAAAACATCAAATTACCTTCAAAGTTGTGGTAACTCAAATTATAGCTCATAGATGGCTCTTTTATTTCTTAGCAAAATAAAAATGTACAAGTAACCAATAGGAAAGGTTTAAATGAAAACTTCCAAATAATTACCCAAAAACATAAAATTTATTTACAAAAATATCTTTAGTAATTAAATAACTTTAAACAATTATGTCTAGTTTTACGTCTAGTATTGAAAAATATTTGAAATTCCTAATATTTAAATAAGAATTGTAAACTGTTAATACACAATTTAAGGCCTCTTCTGATATTTATTTATACAACTCTAGATTATTTAAAAAGAATTCTAATAACAATATGTAATTTTATTAAGAACCATTCGTATAAAGAATGCCACAGGATAACCGTGGCATAAAAAAAAATAGTTAAGCTTAAATAAAAATAATCATATAACTACTGACTAGAAAATGACTAGAAATTATTTTTACAAATCCTAATAACGTACAAAGCAGTCGCTTATTTAAATTTACAAATTACAAAAGACCATGCTAATAACACTTATTATTTGTACGCTCGCTACATTTGTCCCATTCGCTATTCGTTTTACAAATTCGGTTTAACAAGAATTGAAAATAATATTCGAACAATCCCTTCTCATAGTTAAATGCTCGTAATTCTTAATAATACAGTTAAATATCTTAACATAAGAAAGTTAATACTTATTCATGCCTTACAAAACAATCATCATCAAAATTGCATTCTCTGTCATAACGGTAAAAAATTGTTTAATTTAGGATTCTCCTTTTTACGATTCCCTTTTACTCCTATTACTGGTTCAAGACGCTGCAGCAATATTATTTGGAACTATCTCCGACTCTTCATCAGCGGTATCGGCTTCGTTATCCTTTGTAAGAGGTTCCTCAGGCTCGTCTCTCGTCAGTGCTCTGTACTTCTTCGCGATGATCTCCCAATCAACAACATTCTCAATTCGTGTCATATTGTTAAAGCTTAATTGGGAGCCCAATGGACTTAAATGCACAACAGACAGACGTGTGGAATCTAAAATAAAAAAGTAAATATATCGTTTACGAATCTATCCTATCAGATTAACGGCTTCTTTTCACGGTTGCCTTTTTGACGTTATATAGGGACAAAAACTCCTCATGATGTACCTTACTGTCGTTGTCTTTATCAGTTGCACCGAAGTAATTTATTATTTCTAAATCTAATCAGTTTTTGGTCATCAAATTCTTAAAACAATGCCAAAAAAGTTATAAAATCTGTAATTATAAGATGACTAAAAATTTACCTTTTGGTACAACCTGTCCTCGCTTCACCTTGGACAACCATTTCGCCCCTGCCTTCGATCGAGCACTTAATTGATCTTGTCTTTGCATTCCGATCATGTGCACTAAACTTGGTCGTTTCTTCTTTGTTAGTCGACTCTAAAGATAATATGGATGCGGTTAAAAATAAGATAAGAAAATAAAAAGTAAATAACAAGTTGTATAGAATTTATATAACGGAAGAAAGTAAAAGGGGGCTAGTAAATAGTTAGTTGTAAGGACTAGATTTCTGCAACTCCACGATTGGAACGGAATTTGGAAAGTAATGGAAAAACACTTAAAAGTAGAAGCTTCCGGCGCTTGATGAGTTTATGACCCAGTTAGAAGTAACATGAATAAGAAGGGATTGACGACGGGGTTGACAGAAGATAGATCGATTTAGATGATGAAAACTAGTGCACCAACCCGACATGAGTAATATAAGGACAGGGAGATGATAGCCAAATGTGTAACCTTACCTTACATCTATGTATCAACCACATGAGCCACGTCGTTACTAAATTAAGTGGCGATGGCGCTGTATTCGTTCGATGCATGTTACGAATGAGCTTAGATAGCCCGTATTTCCATTCTATATCAGATTGTGCCTGTGAATTTAAATCAATAATAGAGAAATATTTGTAATAAGTAAACTTGACAATACGCTTTTATTTCCAACGATTAAAATCATCAGAATTATCGATTTTACGTGATGTTTTTATAAACCACAGGCCTAGCAGCTAAGGACCAATCGAAAGATCTTTTATTAACTCACAATCTTTCGTTTGATAGTAAACATTAAAAGTCAAACAAAACAAAGTTGTTTAAATTAATTTTATTTTAATTAAGTTGGTGATTTAATTCAGATTTATCGCATCAAATTTTATTTAATCAAAATGCAGTGCTGATGTCAATTGATGCGTAAGCTTGAAACACACTTGAAAGGTTATTTTGTTTTTTTTTTAAATAGCTTTTATCTGTTTAATAATGTATTCTTAAAAATATAGTATGTTTAAACAGCATAGCCGGCGTAGAGTCACGTATTTATAGTTTCTAAAAGGTACCTGAATTCTCTGATAAGTGTCTGACATCATAGCAATCAGTAGATTAATTAGTACCACCACCGAGACCAGCATATAAATTCCGAATACAATTTTGAATAAGTAATTTGTCCACGCGGGTTGCGTGTTGGTATCGTTTCGATGCACCCTCGTCTGCTCGGTCGTCGTCTGCCCGAACACAGCGAAGAATAGCAGCTCGAAGGAAAATAGCGGGTTCATCGTAACTGCGAACAAAACCCGAGCTCGAAGTGACCGTGGCATTACCTGTATGCGCTGGTAAGTGTCCGACATCATCGCAATCAGGAGCGTTATGAGCACCACAACAGAAATCAGCAAGTAGCCCCCGAACACGAACTTGAAGATGTTCTGCGTCCACGAAGGTCTCACGCTCGATATGTAGTTCAAGTCGGACAACGTAATCTGGCCGAAAAGGGCGAAGAACAATTTCTCGAAGGCTTCGATCGGTGATAAAGTCACTAGAAGACAATACTCAAATGGACCAAATTCCAATTCGCACGGATCTCAGCACGAAAGACAGGTAGGGGTAGCTTAATGCGTCGTCTTGTCATTTAACCATTGATTTAGTATTGATGAAGTTGTGTGTTCATGTTTTACATAGCATCAATATACCCCTACGAAACTAAAACGAATTCTTATCATTAGTGCTTATCGTAACAAATATAATAGTTTAGGATTTTTCAAATTATTTTTTTTTTTGATTGTAACCTTTGTTACGATAACTACTAATTATTAGTTCATAAAAACTTTTAAAACATCAACTAACTTGATGTCAAATGTGCACTCGGATGGGGTAGATTGATACGTGTAAATGTGATGAAGATATTATGTCCAGCAACTGTGACTGTTTTTTGAGTGAGATCGGTAATTTTGTAAATAGTTTATATCGGTAGTCTTATGAAAATGTTGGTTATAGTAGTAAAGTAAGCCAATTCCACGATGCATCATTCCACCCCGATCCTCTCTATGTAGCAATGATCGGTGTCGGCACATCAAACGTGCCACAACGACGACAACAAAAAACACATCCGTGGCAAAAAAAGTGATACCTCGAGACACTGGTGTACAAACACGGGACAAAGGCAGCGACAGCGACGGCATGCGCAAAACATAATGCTCCATCGAATGCGGTGAGGTCGGCCACTCATTCCACTAAGACTGTGATTGTGACAAGCCATGCGTCTTCCGTGTCCCAAACGACACCTAGAAAACACATCACTCGTACAATTCCACATAGCGTGTTATGGCATACAATTGTGTATATTTCATATTATAAGAAAACTAACCGAAAACATTTAGTTGACTTATACTAAGTGTTCGTTTGTATTGTACAGACCTATCACATTCCACATTCATTGTGTAATAGCAGCAAAGTTCTAAATAGTACTAACTTCAACATTAATATCAATAGACGATGGTAACATTCCCGATGTGACGGCGAACATTCAAGCCTGCAAGCGTATGGGTTCCAAATGAAAAATGATGAAGCACACCGATTTGTTATAATGATATACTTTGTGAGCCACAAATATATTAATATCGTTTATTTCTATCTCTAACGCGGACTTACGCCCTGTCGGTCCCTGTTTCCTCCGATACGATTCTCCGGAAGGATTATCAACCCATTGTGAATCATATGTTTGTCTTTTCATCCGAAGGCTATTATCTATTTTATAATAATTAAAATTAAATCGATAATATTATTATTTTCCAAATACTAAAATCAAGGTTGCTGAATTTTGTACATTTTGGTTTGTATTAATGGGTAAAAACTAAAATGTTCAAAGACTACATTCACAATATTCATGTATTTTACTCATTATGCAAAGTTTTTAGTTCAGTTAGTGTAATGTAATTTAAAATCTAGATAGTTTTAGAAAAACACTCACCGTCTGAAAAAATCCTCCTTCTGGCTTGCCTTGCGTACTTATTGTCTTCAGGTTTATTCAAATTCCTAAACGGTTGATTTAAAGCGACAATATGCATCGAGAAACCAAAAACAAATATAGCTAATACTGCAAGAAACCTTCCTAAATCTTTCATTAAATCGCCAATAATAATAGCCCACGGACCAAAAAGATGATGAAATGACAGGAAGTCTAATATTTGAACACAAGCTAATAAAAAAGATAGCGCAAAACATTGATTTCTACAATACATTAGTGTTGGCCAGTACTTGGGCATAACGAAAATCCAACCAACCACATGGGTCGCTACCCCAATCATTCCTAATAATAATACAGCTATTTTTATCCAACCTAAACCTGATTTATCACTAGGATTTGTTAATTCAAAAAGTAGAAGGCCACTCAATGAAATGAGGAGCATCCATTCATACCATCTCGGGACCAAACTTTCCCTAAAAATTGAATTATAAATTGGTGTAATTGCTACTAATGCTAATAATATCATAAGATAAATATGAGCCGTTAAATACGACATGAATTTAATAATTGGAATTTTATTATATCTGTGTCCTAGTGGAAGGGAAAATACTATCCAAACCGGTGGACATATTATAAACGCGAAAAAAAGGAACATAATTTTGATGCCACTCCATTTAAGGCTTCCTCTCCAGAGTTCCTGAAAAAATCAATTGCTTTAAACATCGCAGTGTATATATTAATAAGAAAAAATTTAAGCAGATGACAGAACTAAAAAGAAAACTAAAGTAGACGAAGTTACCTATTTTTTACCTGAAGATATCTTTGGACGACTGTGTGGGCTATGACTTCCTTTTGCTCATTTTCAATCAATACATCTAAAAATTCGATATTTCTATTATCAGTAGCAGTCAGTATATGACCAGCCGAATCGGCACCTGCAGCTAACGCTAATAATTCTGTAGCCATTGCTTCGCACTGTTTACCAGCTGCTATAAGATCTTTGGCACGCTCCTTTTCCTAAAATAAAATTCTTAAAATGTTATTAATTTTACAATAAACAATAACAGAATTTAAATTTACTTCATTCGTACCTTAGTAGATAAATTTATATAAAGGTTTGACAATTTTGCAGCTGTATCCACTGGTGCTGGTGAAACCAAAACAAATTCTTCAATAGGAATATTGTTGTGGTTTTTTGAACAAACCATTAAATTATAAATAAATCTCTTATCGTCCATAAGAGATTGAGTGTCATGCTCTTTGTGTAATAAATATTCAAGCACATCATTATGATTTTCCGAAGCAGCAAACCAAATAGGAGCACAATTCAAATTTGTTTCACTTTTAGGTGAAGCTCCAGATTCGCACAAAAGTTTAACTACGTTTAAATGTCCTGCTTTTGCCGCACAATGTAAAGGAGTCCACCCATTTTTATCGGTGGCATTAATTTCTGCTCCTTGTCCCAATAATACTTCCACCATTTGATAATGCCCGTATGTTGAAGCTATGTGTAAACCTGTTTTACCATGTCTATCTATGCTTTGTAGCAATTCTGCTGATCTACTTAATAACAAACCTACAATAGACATATGTCCACCAAAACAGGCGAGGTGTAAAGGATTGTAACCCTGAAACCAAAGCGTTACAATTACGTTGGCAATAAAATGTTATTTAAATTACTGAACAGATGTTATAATGAAGTCAACCTTACTTACATTTTCATTAGAAGCAGCATCAACTTGTACCCCAGGTGAATTGAGAAGCAATCTTACAACATTTTCGTTCCCATTGTAAGCAGCAAGGTGAAGTGGGGTTAGTCCCGATTCTGCGCCTAGTACAGGTACTAAAGACATGCCTGTAGGTGATTCCGACTTTACTGTTCCGGGAACGAATGAAAGAAGCTCGCGAACAGTTTCTGAAAAACACAATTATTTGGAATGTTATTTTTAAGTATCGTTTGATTTTCCAATCCCTCATTTACAGACGTATATACTAACCGGCTTGTCCATAATACGCTGCAATATGAAGAGGTGTCAAGCCTAACTTTTTACTTGAAATTCTTAGTGTATTTGTTGACCTCATAACATCTAGAACATTAGTATGACCATGTTCCGCAGCTAAATGTACAGCTGTTAATCCTTCTCTGTTTTCATCAGTACATGAGGCACCAGCTCTGACAAGCACTCGTACAACATCTGCATGGCCACCCTCTGCCGCTAATTGTAATGGAGTTGAATCATTTAACTTGTTTCGCGCAGATATAACACCAGTCCTATCAAATTTCATTAGTTCTTCGATAACTTTTACTGATCCCTGAATAGCAGCTATATGGGCACACGTATTGCCGTCTTTTGTAGTCGCCATGACTAAGTTGGGATGTTGTTGAAGAAATAACTGAACAACTTCAGAATAATTGTTCTGTGCTGCAGCATGTATTGGTTTTTGTCCTAATTCATCTGTAGCATCAATGTTAGCTCCTAATTCAAGGAGTAATTTACAGACTTCTATTTGTCCACTAGCTGCTGCCAAATGCAACGGTGTTTGTTTCTTTAAAGTAAGTACATCGATCATTGCATTATGATCTCTAATCAGAAATTTGACTAAATGGGCATAACCATTCATTGCGGCTAAATGTAGAGCGGTTCTTCCATTTCTAGCTTTGGAGTTAATAAATGCTTTATTTGTTAATAAAGCATCGCATACTTGCAAATAACCATGTTCAGCAGCGAGATGTAACGCTGATCGACCTTCTACATCAAAAACATCTACCCTAGCGTGATTTGTTAACAAATTATTAACAAGTTCCATATGGCCTCTATGACATGCTATTAGAAGAGGTGTCCAACCAATAGAATTTTGTTTGTTGAGAGCTTTGCTGACATCTGCAGTCGACATATCAGAAATCATTTCAGTCATCACGTCATTGTTTCCAGCGATTGCACAGAAATGGAACACTGTCTCATGGTTATGTTTAGTTACTAATGTTACGTCAGCACCATTTTGCATTAAACATTTAACGACTTCTCGATCGGCGGAGGGCATTTTAACCTCTTCTTTTGTAATTTTACATGCAAAATGTAGTGCAGTTGCACCGTCTTCGTCGACTGCATCTATGTATGTGGTAGCAACAGCTTCACCTTTGGTTTCTTTTACAAACTCGATTAAATGCCGCACTATATCTGGTTGGCAACTTCTACACGCCATATGAAGAGGTGTTTCACCGGACTGAAATTATTTAAGTACTTCATAAATAATTATAATATTATATAAATAAAATGTTTCTTACAAAGTTATGTATTACAATAATTTACCTTTGTTTTCCTTAAGGGATCACCACCGTCTTCTAGAAGGAGTAACAAAGTCGCCAGATTTCCATACTTAGCTGATACATGAACCGGTGTCATTCCATCCTCTGTAGCTTTGTTTGGACCAGCTCCAGATTTTAACAACATGAGTGCACATTTATCTCCTATAAATTTAAGCACAATACACAAAACTTTATAATTAACCCTTAAAGAAGTACACGTTTGTATATATGTTTTTATTATACATATATAAGTTTATATTACATTTATGTACATTTATAATCATCATACCATCTGGTATCCTAGCAGCTATATGCAAAGGCGTTTCTCGTTGCTTTCCTCCTCTTATATGCACATCAGCACCGTATCCTAAAAGGGTTTCGACCACAGCGGGCTTGCACGATTCTACCGCAACGTGGAGTGCTGTATAGTTGTCCTAAATATAAATTATTAGATATAGAAATCTATCAATTACGTCCTCGTCCAAGCAAAGTGTAATTATTAGGTTATGTTCACATATTGCTCGCTTGCTCAGTATCAAGTTTTTTGGTATCACATAATAGGGCATCAAATTGTGCGCTTGTCATCTTAAGCAGTTCAACTTACATTGGTCGTAACATCCACACTCTCGCCTTTCTGCAGCAAAGTGTTGATGATACCAACATGGCCATACCTCGCCGCCGTGTGTATGCTCCGCGCTCCATCCTGAAAACATTTGACAAAACGACATAGATAAAATAGGCGCCATACGGTATATGCAAATATTATGGCGTCAAGGCAGGACATCGCTGTAAATTGTAAATTTTCATTATAAAAATCACTGTGAAAGGGGTGTTAGCATGGTTCTTGATGACTACGACAAAATCAATTGAAAGAAGTCCTTTGATCATGATTTAAAAGGATACAAGAGAGTGCAACTAAAATTATTTTGTATTTTCTTTACTGTTATAGGAGGGCCAATGTTTGTACAAACGAATATTGAAGATCAGACAATTCAATGGCATTAGGTACGATATTATTAATAGCTTTAGTGACTGTCATTTTAAGAAGCCTTAACAATTTTTATTATTTTTAAATTGTAGCCTTTTTGTACTGATGTAAATTTTATTTTAATCACGCATCAATCTAAAACACGAGAAGGAAACAAGTTCGTTAACCTACAAAACGAAACCAAAACATAAAATACATTCTATATAATTTGGTTATGTTTATATTAATTTCCTAAACATAAAAAGCACGCTCCATTTCACCCAACTTTCATGTAAAGACCTCATTCCAAAAAACATGACATTTTCTATTTAAATCATAAATATTTAAAAGTTTAATCATTTTAAATCTAATGAAGTTAATGAACCTGTTTTTTTTTTTTCGAAGACTCTACATTTTTCTATTTCCCTTATTATAATCATCACCATCTTCATCATTACTTTTGTCTGTCCCCTACTGAACCATCAGTTTCCGCATCAAGAGACTTTTACCGTACGAACTATTGTTATAACCTGATGAATGAATTGCACCCACCTTATTTGGCATGTGAAGATAGACACCTTTCTTGAACAGCATCATTGCACAATCAGCGTGGCCGTTGAGTGAGGCGATGTGCATCAAAGTGCTGCCGTCTTTTGTTCTTTCGAATATGGAGGCCTTAAATTTATCCGCTAGAAGCTCGATTATGGCTGCGTGCCCATTTTCAGCAGCTAAATGCATTGGTGTCCGATCTGGGAGGCATTTAAAAAACTGTATTTACTACAACATAGTAGAAAAAATTTACTACCTTCTACTTAAGGTAAACTTCAGATTTCCCAAGTTACAAACTTTGTCAAGGAGAATCATATTAGTGCAATGAACTCCGAGGAAAGCTCTAAATAACTAGAAACTGTTACAAATTCTTCCGCGCCTATCTCTAAACTTTAGTGTCCTTGTGATGAGTAACCTAACTTTAAAAAGGCACTTCTAAGAACTATCTGAATGTAGTCTGTAATATATGATGTAGATTTACAAATAAATATATTATCTTACCTTCGTTATCTGTAATGGAAGCGTTCGCTCGCACACCGTAGAAATATTTGACAAGGGGCTCGTCTCCCTCGGCGGCGGCAATGTGTAGTGCGGTTTGTCCGGCGCCATTGGTGGCGTCCACAGCCGCGCCGTAGTCCACCAGTATTCGCGCCATGTCGACGTCCTTCCGCCGCGCCGCCAGGTGCAGCGCTGTGTCACCCGCTGGAGTCGATGCCTGGATACGTCAGCGGAACAAATGTTGGCAATATCGCATGGAATGAGTTTTGCACGTCTTGAATTTAAAAATAATTGTACTTTATCCTATTCTTCCTTAGCCATCAGTCTTTAATTTTCTATAAATAGACATTTACGTTTCACGTGAAATCCTGATACAGCATCAGATTACCGCGGAGCCACTTAATATTAGAGGTGCACTGCAGCTTCCTCCATAAAAATCTATCGTTACCTTAAGCTGTTCTGCAGTCTGAGCGCTGAGCAGCTCACGCACCATGCTCTGGTTGCCCGCCTCCACCGCCAACAGCAGCGGGACCTTTCCCCTCTGCAACACCATTTCACGAATTAGCTTCTTCCATTCCTTCTGCCGCGCGCGCTCCTTGTTCAACTCGATAAAACTTAATTCGAGCTTTTGCAGATCCCTGGAAGGCAAAATAGGAGGTGGACTCCGCATGCCCGACCACATATTCATATTAGCACTCCTCGGCGCATCCCTCCTGTCGTCATTCATGGCGCTCGTGCGACTGATGCACTATAGCCCTGATTTGATTCACACCTGCACTGAAATTCATTCGATGCGGTGTCTATGCACAAACTACTCACGCCACTTGCGGCCTACCACTGCACGGAGCTTCCCAACTGTCGCACAAAACAATACTTTTCAAACTCATACGTATGTATCGCAATTTTCGTTGACGATTCAATATACGAAACGATAGAATCGATTACTTTCCTCATGCAATATCTATATTGAATTCGTTGCAACTCCAAGACTTATACGTACGTGATCCTCCATCGAGACTAGTCAACGACAAAAGCGGCGCGTGCGGACATCGTGGAGCTGCCTTGCTCAAGTCGTGCCGGGGGACCGACTGAAACGGCTTCCATTTAAATTACTAATTTTGAACTTCAGCGGCGACGTTATAACTAATATTCCGCGACTGATTTGCATTGTAAATTTAACGTCGTGACGTTTACTAGGCGGCTAAAGCTTGTCGAATAATTAGCTGCTTTCTATTCGTGCAGGGCGGTGCGCGCCCGCTGTGCCGGAATGTACCATACCACCGGCAACCTTGTGGTCGTTTCCCTGAAGGCGCTACACACCTTTATAATTTTTGCGTGATAGGGGGCATAAATGTAGAGTCGCTCGATTTAGAAGTTTTCTCGAGTAATGTTTTTACTAGATGTCCGTAAACGTTGTTATGTTTACAGGCGCCTTTTGGGGGTAATTCCCTGAATAAGCGGGGGATGGCAGTGCCAGGCGCGCGGGCGGGTCACGCGAGCCTCGCCGTCGCGACCAATGTTGCATCCTACTAAATCTATTCTCTAATCAAAAACCTAATAACAACATCAGTTTTGGATTTACTATCTAAACTGACATATACCTCAATGACTATCTATAGATTGGTTTGACAATCTTTACATGTTTGTAGATTTTAAATTATTGTTATCTATTTACACAGAGAGCAAATTGTTCTTTTAACCATAATCAACATTAATCAACGAAAATAAGTGTGAAATTGTCATTTTATTAAAAAAAACAATTTGTCTTTGAAACTCAACAAAAAGAAAAGAAAAAAAGAGTTTTAATCTAAACACATTCCGTAAATTAAGTCAAGGAAGCTCTGTACTAAAATAGCTCTGTGGTTTGCTACCACATTACACGAGGCGACATGAATTCATTAAGTGACCGGACCATGCGACGTAATTAATAACAATATTCATGTTGAGAACAAATAAATAACGCTTGCTCTATTTTCAAACGAAACCTTTGCCGCAATCTAATTGGACGCAAAAGATTGAAAAAAGCAATTAAAATTAACAAACGTGATTACTCTTTAATGCAATTATTGATTACGTTCTTTCTATTATTTTGTCTGCTTCACTTTCAGTGTCGTACGAATAAGGACTAGGCTAGGCTAGACAGGCTAACCCTGAAGTCAAAAAGGCAAAAAGGTCGAGTAACCTCTTGTTATCCCCTGAACACGTCGCTATTTGGATTTCCAAATAGCGACGTGTTCAGGGGATAACAAGAAAGACAGCGCTTCGCTAAGGTTTTAAAGTGCCAATTGAAGTAAGAAACGGCTAAATTTATCTCTATTATTCGCGTCTCACCAACCGACAGCATGGCAGAAATCAAATGAGCACAAAAAACACGGTTTATAGCCTGCTTACCCCATCTACACGCAGCCGTATGTCTTTCCCCGCTGCAGTGAGCAATGCGCGCAAGATACTGGTGGCTGTGCCAGTCTGCCTGCTGGCTACTAGGTGCACAGCCGTCTGCTGTCGACTCTGGATAAACAACATGTATTGAATTATTTACGACCCCTTTTAGGGTCACCCTTAGGGATCCTTTAAGGAATCTTGGCCCATTGCAGTTGTAGCACAATTTTTTGCGCTAAAATTATGAGTATATTGTCACAACGGACTATTACTATCTTTAAATCACCTTAAGCGCCAAAATCAATCAAACAGGGGACAGATAAAACGGAGAATGATAAAGAATTAACACTCTTCATGTCATTATAATTTTTTGAAGTCGCCAAGAAATTCGACGGCACTCAACGTGTTAAGAAAAGCGCAATCTATTAGCAAAAGCAAAAATTAATCATCTATAAAAATAACACATTTTAATTTTTATAACAGCGGCATCTAGTGTTAACTTGTAAACTTTCTCGTTTTTTTTAATAGATGTCGCTGTTTCTAATAAAATAATTAAGTTATGTTAAACAAAATTGATGCGGTAAAAACTAAGCTCCGTCTCGATTAAAATCTTTACAAATTGAACTTTGTCATAGTTTATATAGATATATTTTTTATCTATTTGAACAAACTCCTTTAAATTAGGCCACAAATATTTGAGATCACCTTAAAATGAATTGCGTCCGAAATAATATGATTTTCAATACTCACCCCGCCCGTGGCGAATGGATCCACACCGCGTTTTGACAGCAACAACTTGACAATATCCTCTCTAGAGTACATAGCAGATATGTGCAAGACATTGTAGTTGTCCTGTAATTAATAAATCAGATGTAGCCATCCAGACACAAAAGAGATAACTAAGTCTTTTCGTACAAGTTACAACTTAAAACTTATAAAACTTAAAAAAAAACAAAAACTGCATTAAAAGTTGAAAACGACAATTCAATTTGTTCAGAAATCAAACGGTAATTGTAATAAGAACCCAATAATCCGTGATATTAAATTTTTCCAAGCAGATATAATGAAAACAACGATGGTTTTGTAGCAACCCTGATAAAGAATAGAAAAAAGGAGACCGTACACGTTGCGTGCATTCCTTGACAGTATCAGCCTCACCCCGATAGAGGTGCTGTACAAAAATGTGTCGTATACATTAGTAGGATGGCATTAAAAAGCATTTTAAATATAATAAATACAAATACCATCGTAGTCAATTAATAAAGGGGATTTAAGTTTTTACAGTCATCTATACTAAAAAAACGTTAAAGACTAACGCAGTAGCGGACATAAACGCAAGTAACGAAATGCAAATGTTACGGGAGTTTTCTTAATTTACTAATATTTCTTATACTATACCAACTAAGCTATATGCCTGTGCTAGGACATGGTTTACGACAATAGTCGGATCAGCATACGAACCCTCGTGATCGGAAACCCGTACCCTTAAGCATTAGGCTATTGACATTTCGTTATTAAATGGGTTTATTAATTTATAGATTAGAGAATATGTAAATTGTTATGTACAACAAACAATTTGCGCAACATAGTTTATACGGTATTTCATATTAAAAGTATTCATAATAAAACATAATTTTCTCGCATGAAAATTATTTTAATTTGTTATGTATGAATAAAATTTACATCAAAATGGGTCAAAGTTTTATTAATCATAAAAACAGTTAAGTCTTATAATATTTAACAACATGCATTTTATGCAAATTTTACTTTTAATATAATTGAAATTTCTCTATTCAATTCATACTTTTGAAGAATGAATAAAAACTCAACATTCATCAAAGTTCAATGAACTAAGTTGTCATTTGTAACACAATTTCGATTTATTATTACACTATGTTAAAATGAATCACCATAACGTTAGTAAGAATAGCAGTTGCTGAAAGCAAATTACGGCACAAAAACTCGATACCTTTACAGCAAATGACACAGCGCGATCAAACAACGCAGATAAGAACCGAAAATTGCGAGCAAAAGTTGTTATCGTTTCATCAAGGAATTTAACTTAAAACGATATACAAACAAATACAAGAAAGACACATATTATTTTCCGGTTTCTTTTACCTTAAATATGATTTTATTATTGCTAATATTTTTTTGAAATAAACATCTATGAAGCTTTTATAATTTGAATTGAATTTTAAGCTTTAATACAGTCCCTGATAATGACTCTAGTACTTAAAAAAAACGAAACAATTAGATTTGTTTAAAGCAATCACAACACTTTACGACTCTTAGAAGTTAAGTGTTTAGTTAATCCTGATTTATAAAATAAAATGTAGAACAACTTACATTATTCCTCGCTCCAACATCAGATCCAAGTTCTATGAGGCGTTCTACAAAAGCTGTGCGGTTGTCTTTTACCGCATACATCAGTGGAGTCATTCCTGTCGCCTAAAACAAAACAAAAAACTTTACCATGGTTTTACAAAATATCTTAGCAGTTAGTTGATATGAGAAAATGACGTGGGATGTACTCCCCATTCTTTCGTTCCGCTAATACCTAACATTGTGTTGCTCGGAATGTCTCGTATGGTATTTCGAGCCGTCTTAAAGTTGGAATCACACTATACTTAACTACATCGTCAAGTGATTAATATTAATTATAAATACTAGCCGTTTTACTTCTTGTAATCCATCAAGTTATTAAAATGAAATGTGCACTGTAATACGTTATACTTGGCTGCTAAATAAAAACTACAAAAATAATTGTGTTTTTTTTATATCATAAGGTGGCAAACGAGAACGAGGTGGCCACCTGAAATCGACCTGAGTCGGAGTAGAGGATGCACAGAAATAAAATATTTTCCCTCCACATGCAACCTCTCATCCGGAAAGTCCACTTTCACTTCCAGTCCTTTCCTTATAAGAAAGAGGGTGGGAAGGGAAAAAGGACTAAATTATGCCTCCGGGACGCACACTCATCAGACGAAACGCGGAATTGCTTCCACTTGACGCGTGTCTTCTGTGTGGTCGTGGTATTTCACCGGGCGAGCCGGGCCAACTCGTGCGAGGATGTAAAGCGGGCTCTACCAATGTTGTTCCTCCCTTAGAGTAAATTTCTTTGAGTAAATCTACAATGAAGGCCTTATATAGAAGGAAAATATTATTGTTATCATTTAATATCCATGTGACTATGAATATGCCAGTTACATAAGATATAGTCTGTTTACTTGTCGATTAGAGGAAATAGATGATCCGTTTAAAAACACTAAAATCTTTTTTTTACTCAATTTTATTGTACAATTTATTTCATGTTGTAAAATAATCCATAACTACATAAGAATAATGTATATACTTGCATGCAGTTTCTCGCTGACACACTAATGACTGTGCAAAGTTCTCACTGTGATTAGGAAAGGGGCGCAAGCATGAGCGGGGGTAATTATTCATATTATTTGATTATATCACACCCTCTATGTTGATTACACCTCGCATGTTTAAAGTTCAAGGGGAGATTTTAAAACGACAACTTCTTGGTAACTTTGATGTAAGCATAAAAAGAAACATTACGTAATCCTAATGATTGAATTAATTGTATATTTTAAATATCGCCTTTTAATAAATATTTATAAATACCATAATAATAACATAATTATAGAACCTTTAGTGTTAGTAATATCAGGTGCAATTTTACATTTAGTAATGTACCTCACTCATAATAAATACGTAAAAAAAACAACTTAAAAAAAGAAATAACAATAATAGTTTTATCTAACTCTGGTTTCTTTTTTAATTTCTTTCGTTAACTACATGTTTTGTGTCTTATTGTATTTTTTCCTGTAAAGGTTCTAGGCAGTGTTTTGTTTTGTATTAAACGGTGGCAAAAGAGCAAACAGCTACCAGAATTCGCCGAAATAGACATCCGCAATTGCAGATGCGTAGCCTACTTTTAATGGACGGTGCAGGGGAAACTCAGAAAGGGCATATGTTTCTGTCCTATACGCCAACTCCTTCGTCAAATTTACTTTCCTTTCCCAACCTTTTCTCATACGAAAAATGTGAAAAAAGAAGAAGACCAAATTAACGTGATTAAAATTCATTTTAAACTCCATACAGACGTACTCTCGGAAAACAACTTTTAGTAATATATTTTTAGGTTTCTTAATCGAACTGGCGAACTGGTTTAAGTTTTCGTATAACTTTAGATTACATAACTTAGTTCTCTATCACGGCGTAGGTCACGAAACAAAATAAGCTTCTTAGTTTTATATACCGACCGAGTTGTCTTATGTACATCTCTTGACCTTCCTGTCATTAAATCTGGTATGTTACATACAACATTACAGCATATAATTTTACGTATATAAAATTAGTACCAAAAAAAACATTAGTATGTTCTCTCGTCTTTTATCACCATCATTGATGAAATTCAGAGGGAATGGGGAGGGAGGGTTTAATAGGAGGGTAGAGGAGTAAACCAGACGTTAAGTTGTAACATGGAACATTTTCTTATGATGAAAGCGTCAACCCTAAAATTAAGGGTTGTCAGGCTTATTATGAAACGTCAATAAATCAATGTAGGAAAGAGCTAATCTAATCGTTTGGCGTGAGCTATTTTTGTAACTGTGTTAATGTTCAGATTAATAAACAAGTCGAATGTATACGGCCCGTGTTTTCTTGGGGCAATTTCTGACGTCGTGTAGAAGTGGCGAACTCAAATCTTACACCGTAATAATAGAGGTAATTTAGGTCGCGACTATAATCTACAATAGTATATGCTGATTTTATTGCAATGCTCGTTAGTTGCTTAATGTACTTCTTTATAGTATTAATATAACTTATACGAACGTGTACAAGTATAGACACCTTATCTGCACCTACCAAGTGTTAATCTTACTAATATTATAAATGTAAAAGTTTAGATGGTTTATGTGGATGTTTGTTTGAATGTATCTCCGGAACAGCTCAACGGATCTTGATAACATTTGGCACAGATTTAGACTATGTTAGTCTGGAATAGTACATACTACTTATTAAGGTTTTTTTTAATTCCGTGCGGACGGAGTCGCCGACGACACATGACATCTGAGAATTGTCTTCGGCTTATACACGTCTCCAATAAGTGGCTCGGATACCTATGTAAGGAGCGATTTTGCCTTAGTTAATCGCGTCGGCTTAGTACGGATTTGTAGATTTCACACACATTTTTGAATTGTTTCACAGATATGTATAGGTTGCATCATGATGTTTTTCTTTACCATAAGGACCTGGGATAAATGTACATATCAAATTCGGTAATTGGATGGGAATGGTGAGGGCGCGCATAGGAAGGGAAACTATGTTCTTTCTATGTGTGTGAGTTCAGGTTGTCGCTTGCTCGTTTGTCACCTTGTTATAGAAAAAATTAACATTTCGATTAACCCTTTGTTCAGACAGTAGAAAAGATAAACATATGTATATTATAAAAGTGTTATCTTCTTTGTATTGGGGTTAGTGACCTTAATTACAAAGTCAAAGAAACAATCGCACATCGTCATGTTTTATCTTATTACAAAAATAGAAGAAAAACATTTGATAAAATAGTACATTTACATTAATTGATATTAAAACAAAGAAGTGAAGAAGAATATTAAAAAAAAGAGATAAATAAAAAGAATATTGAAAACACGTTTATTATACATCAGTAAGTAAATGTTCAAGTTTAGTATTATAACATACTAACTTAAATATATTAAAGCCTGATTCTAATGTAAAATTGTTTTCTGTAAATAAGAATGGTTCTTGATTTGCGTACATGGAATTACTATTCAAAAGAAGAACCAAAAATACTTTTTGGGTTCTTCTTTTGAAACATCAAATGAATCAAACAATGGCTAATATTTTTTTCGTTGACCTCTTCAAAAACAAAAAAGCAACGAAGATCTAACAATTCCTAAAGACTCTCCAATTACAAAATTATACGTAAATAGTTATAGTTACAAATAAATCCATTTCCAATTTCCTATTATCCGTTTAATTTTACCACATCATCGTAATCAGGTTTACTGGCAAATTGCAATATCCGATGAAATGCTTTTAGTCAAATTAATACGTCGGAACTCTGACCCAGCATAATCAGCTTAGTCATATCCGTAAGAAGTAAACCTTTGTTAATAAAATAACTGGTGTTTTTTGCAGTTAAAATTCTACAAACCAAGGACAAGGAGTCATTGTTGTCCAAAAGAAATCATGAATGATTCATATTTTCATTCTTTGATTTAACATCTTTACTAGGCTCAGAGTTTTTAAACAATTATCTCATTAATTTGCCACAAACATTCTCAGAGCGTAAATTTATCCCATAATTGTTGTCTACTATAAGTCATTATTGGGGTTGAGACGATTGCAATCAGAAGATTGGATAATCAGGAGGACGCAAACTGGCGCACTGACCCTACCTAAGTGGGATAAGGGCAGTGATATCATGATAATATGAGGAATCATTCTGATAAAAGTATTTTAATCGATTAGAATTAATCAAAGACTTCATTACATTATTTAAGTTCTTATAAACGCTTACTCCAATGAATATTTTAATAAATGTTCAATCTCAAATTCTTTCCCTTCCTTAAAACCTTAAATCGACATTGTCAATACCATCATTATTGCAATTGGCTTCTTCAGAAGCTTCGTGACTAAGTGTGCGTTTTTATTGTTATTTCTTTCATTATTATACCACCAATTTTTTATTACTCCCTAGAAAATTCTGCGAAAGTACACAACTGTGAAACTTCGTCCATCGAGATAATGATCATGGAATTTTGAAGTTCGTTGATGGTAGACGATATAATGGATCTGTTAGACGGAATGGAAGAGTTTTTTTTTAAGAATTTCCCATAGTTTGTACTACTGTAGTTCATCGAATAGGTTAAGTTGGCCAGTAATAAACTAACTACTTCTAATTTTTTCCGTGCTGACATCGAACGGACTTTATTAACAGCTACGTTTTGATAATCTAGGTGTTAATTCTCGCATCATGGGTATTAATAAGGCGTAATAAAAAAGAACTATTGTATTTTTCACACTTAACCTTGTGTATTTTGGACAGGTCAGCAATACTCAAGGATGTTGTGGGAGCCAAGGTCGAAAATCTCCCATCGATTAACAGTTTTTAACACGCAAAACTTTTGGGCACTACCCTTGACACACAAACTGAAGTCCGAACGTTGAGCTTAGTAAGAATTATGTAGGGTAAGGTAGAAAATTGTTTCCCAAACGGAAAGCGGTACGTTACCAGCTTTCAAGGTCTCACTGGTCCGATACTGGTCCTTAAACCCTGCTTGTTAGCGATAACTGTTCAAGGGTAAAAAAACGGCTCACTATAATAGATAAAATAAATATGTAAGGTCAAGTTATATTAAATAACAAAATAAGTTTCTAGGACTCGTTAAATCTTAGAATTTATCGCTCATTTTATAACAATCAACTTCGTCTACGCGGGATCTACGTGGAATAATTAAGACCATAGCTTGTTGCTACTTTAATAGTTTTATTTAATCTAGCATTAATTTCCTTTGCTATTGTTATTCAATTATTTTATAAATTGTTGACAGCACAGAAAAAGAAATTGATTATTTCAGTAATTTTAAAGCTTGTCTGCAGAGATTTTTGCTTTGCATTCAATTTACGTGACGTAAAAAAAACTAAATTTTGTGTCATAGACTCATTATAAAAAAAACTTCAACGAAGTTTTAAGTTAGCTGACAACTGAAAGTACAACTTGTCGGTGTTTAGCGGCACGTCTAGCACAGTTGCCTCACGCCATCCTCTTGTTGGGGCATTTTAAATATTATCATTTTGAAATTAAAACTTCGTAGATTATAACTGCATGGTCTACTTTCTTACAGTTTCCTATTTATTGTTTTACAATTTAAAAAGGCAAGGACTCCTTTCGCGGAATTAAAAGAATACTTTTTTATTAGCCTATTTTTTCCAAACTATATTCTACATCTATCCTTACCAAATTTCAGTGAGATCCATGTAGTCTTTGTGGAGATACCCTCTAACAAACATCCATCAATTCATCCATCTAAACTTTCGCATTTATATTAGTAAGATTTCCTTCAATAACAATAACTTTACGATTCATTGACTTTGTCAACACGTGTTGACAAAAGTAGCCGTCAGGTTACACTGCTGAAAATCTACAAAACCATTATGTCCTAAATTTTAAGACAAAAATAAAACAGTATGTTTTTACCTGATTCAAATGTGAAAACTAACAGTAATTTATGTGTATTCATTTCCAAGAACCCCAAACTAATGGAATTTATGTGCCACTGATGTAACTTAGCCCTCTTTGAATGTGAAATTTATTCAAGTCGGTATGAAATGAAATATTTTGTAAAGAAAGTTTTTTAGCCTTCCAACGGCGACTTGCGATATCACAAACATGGTATTATCATAATTAATTTGGAAAGGGGGAAACAGGTCGTGCAAGTAGGTTGAATGACATTTTGAAATAAAACTATATTTAGTATAAGTATATAAGGCTTATGAGCGGACTTTGGTTTTGATATCTTAATTTATTTGTGTGCAAGAAATAAAAAAAAATGTAGTAAATTTTGTTTTTGGGTTGACTTAGATAAAAAATATTTTTCATTCAGTTACATTTTTGTTTCGTTTAACAGAAAAAAATACCTTTTTAACCGACTTCAAAAAGGAAGAGGTTCTCAAATCGGCTGTATGTTCTTTTTTTATTTTTGTTCCTCGATAACACCGCCTCTAGTTGTCCGATTTTCATAATTCTTTTTTTGTAGATTAATTTTAAGAATTTCATCATCTCTACTGTTATGTCGATATAAAAAAAAGTGTTTTTTTTTTACTCAAAGGTAATGTTAGTATATTTAACTTTTGATCACGAAAACTTTTTTCATTCACAGTCCTTGGCACTTAATATTGCTCTAAATTCCGCTCGTGTACATACGCAATAACATTTCGAAGGTTAGCCTTAGAAAAATTAGTGTTTACTAAAGTTGACCTCTACTAAATCTGACGTAAAACTTCCAAATTTTTTCTTTGTAGAACCAGTTATAATTCTAAATATATATTTAGCTTTATCATCCAGAAATTATTCTACAGTCTTCCAAACTGTGTTCTACATCTATGCCAAATTTTATCGACCTGTAGAACCGTTCTGCAGATGCCTTCTAACAAATATCCATCCATCCTTCCATCTATGCATACAACACGTAAGATAAAATAAAGACTTTTGTAAACTTACTAATATTATAAATGCGAACGTATGTATGGATGTTAGTTTGAAGGTATGTTCAGAACGGCTTAACGGATTTTAGAAATTTGGCACACACGTAGAACATAGTCTGGAAGAACACATAGGCTACTTATTAAGTATTTATGAATTCCATTTATCACATAAACCAAAGTAATCGCTGCTCTACTTATTTCACTAAATCTTATTTCTTCAAAATAGATTTTATATTGTGATTTTTTAACGTACGAAGTATTTAAGGTATAATATAAGCATGCCTATCGTGTCGTTTCAATAAAACAAATCATACATGATAAAGTTTTCCATCGATCTGGTGGGGCCGCAGTAAGAGCAGTAAAAAGGCGAGATGTCTCGTGGCGGGCTGCACGCGATCCGTTGCCAAGATATCGAATAACAGCGCTATGGGGAGACGTGACTGAACCCCACGACCATTCTATGCAGGTTTTTCAAACTCATAAGTAATCAAGTTTACTTATTGTTTTGATTTTATTGGCTGTCAAAGGATGTAATATATAAAAAGCGTCGATGGCGCAGTTTTAAGGCGCTTAACCGGTCCGGACCGGAATCTACATGTCTGAGTTCGATCCCCGCCATGTACCAATGTTTTTTGAATGTCGTATACATTCCTTATTACGTTTTCATTCGACGTTCTTACGGCGAATGAAAACATCAAGACACAACCTGCACACATGTTAAACAATCTCCGAGTCACCGTAACTTGGTTAGGCTACATATAGGTACATATATAAACTGACGACGAATGAAGGGATGTCTCGAAAACTACTACCAGAAGCGAGTTATCTATATAGACAAGTTAAGTCTAGATTAATCTATTGACTTGTGGAGGTAGCGGTGATCTTTTTTCAAGTAAACCGCTATTTGTTTGTCCCACAACCGTGAAAATATTTTTTATTTTATAGGATCATGGCATTACGGAATATTCACATATGGACATCAGTCTTATTCCTAGAAATTTAACATTAACTAGCTAGTCGCTCGCGACTCCGTCCTCGGAGAATTAAATAAAACTTAATAAGAAGTCTATGTATTCTTCCAGTCTATGTTCTGCGTCTTTGCCAAATTTCATCAAAATCCGTCGATCCGTTCCGGAGATATCTTCAAACAAACATCCATCCATATAAACATTCGCATTTATAATATTATTATAGTAAGATTGCAGAACACCAGGACAGGCCTAAACTTTGTTGTATTGTATAGCAGTTGTAATTTTATTTGATTAATTTCATCACAAAAATATCCACTTAGGCTTATCAGAGCTTTTGTTATTATCTAAATGATAGGCATCCGTGGATTATTGCATATACCGTTAATTTCATATATTTTTTGTAATAAAATACATTTACTTCGACTTAATTTTTGCTTGGATACCAAATTTAGAATAAATTTAATTAAATAAAAGTCATTAAACATCGCAGTCATCTTATAGAAAAGCGAGAAAGATGCGAAAATATCCTAACTAAACAGAAGATTACCGTCAAAAGATGGTCGTTTTTAAAAGGAGATAATGAAATGGACATCGACCAATTCTTAATATTGAACTATCAACAATAAATAAACAAAAAGTTAAAAGCAAAGATTATCGGTTAGGTATAAATCTGGGACCTCATAGCTATTTCATGTCGTGGCCTTCTCGGAATCGTAAAAACAAAATTAATGAAAATGCTTTTCTTAATTCATGGCCATAAAAAATCAAATTATAACAACACGTAACGTTCAGTAACGAACTTATCGGGATTTATGTAAATGTTAACTTTAATCGCAGAAATTGATGCTAAGGTTAAATATTCAGATTAAGAGTCCTTATAGGACTACATGGGCATTTCCACGAATCCTATTCGTTCACTATTATTCTTTGAAAAGTATAACCGTCCGTAAATTTTATGTCAACCTCTTTCGAATTGGAAAAATAAAAAGAAAACAATAACAGTACGATCAAAATACACATTTGTCAAAAGATCAAATAGAAAATTACTTGTCTTTCTGATCAGAAGTCTTCTTAATTCTCTGTCTGTCTTCGGTCATATTTTTATCCCTTGTAGTACACGCTGTTTGCAATATTTATAGAACAATAAAAGCGAAACGGACTTAATGTGCGATTCATTCGCGTATTCTAACTTAATATCAAAATTACCGGATCAAGTATGCCAGCCATAGGCACAGTTATAGTGTCCTCGCCACCAGCAGCCACCAGCTTCTCCAGCACCTTAAGGGTCTGTTCCACCGCGGACCATTCCCCCTTTTGCGCCAGTCCCAATATCTTAGTCGCCGCATCCCGCATGTTAACACCTGCGCTAGGCGGCTTCGGCACATCTCCATTGGTCTCCTTAACTTCCTTCTTATCGCCATTGTTGGAAGATGTCTCTTCTTTTTCTTCTGTATTCTTGGTTGCTGTAGTTTTATCATCATCTGTGGTCTTCTTCGGTGGTCCTTTGCCACCTTTCTTGCCGCCTGGCGCTTGCGACATTTTCACTTCATAACCATAAACCTGGAAACACTATTCGGGAGCACTACACTTAAGTTCGCGATCGGTCATGATGTTTATTTAATCGGGATATGTTGACCGGTGGACGGGCGGAGCATGACTGCGGCAGTTGCGTAGCGGAGTCGACTTCTTGCATGATTCGAGTGAATAAAGTCGACGGCGACGTAACTTGGATTTACAAACAAAACTCACAAAGCCAACGTCTAGGAATGTCTTATGCATTGACCCATTTGTAATATAGAGATGTAGGAACCCTTGGCAATAATTATGAATCAAATTCAATTAAAGTTTAGTAAATTTTTATAAATAAAGTACATAGCTAAATATTGTTAAGAAAATAAATGTTATTTTTATAACATAATCCGAGTGACTTTAAATTTCTCTGTCGGAAAATCCTGATATGTTTCGCCATTCTCGAATTAACATATTTCTTTTTTTTTACTTTTCATTGCTTAATAGAAAGTACGCAGTTCTAATCTTAGATCATGGCTAAATCAGAGCTTGGGCAAAATATTCGATGAACATTTATGTTGACCAAGTAAGAAAGAAGCAACTGGGCATCTGACAGCTTAAATTCTACTGACTAGATGACCACTACACAGGTATTTTTTTTAATTCAACCCTAAATTTCTAAAGTACGAGATGATATTTTGTATCGAGAAAAATATTTCACTCAGCAGAATTACTTGAATATTGCAAATTGTTCAATACGCAATTAAGTATTCTTTTTATTCGTCTAGCAATTGGACGAAGTTTTTAGTAGATGCTAGTTTTATAAAGATAGAAGCAAGCTTTATAGAGGAAGACATTTGTACACGCATTTTACCTTACGCGATACATATCGCTGTTCCAGGAGGTCGAAGAAAATTTGCATGTTTCGTCACAAGAAAGAATAGGGGGGTCGTCGCGTGCCGCGCGCCACTTCCGGTGGGGGATTGGGTCGGAGGGGGGATATGGGGGCTCGGCCTCGATTCCACCAACATCAGATACCATTAAAGACCGCTTGACCCTCAGGAAAAATCGCGGATCGTTTGTGGTGGTCACTGCAATTAAGCGGTCTTGTAACAATTTATTTTACTATTTTTTAATAATTAAAAAAATATGTATGCAATATCAATAAGACATATTTCTGTATAGATAGCTAAAATTTAGTTATTTAATATTTTGAAGGTAAAAAATTATCATCAAACTTTTAATCTTTAGTCATAAGTAAAATTATATTGATTCATTTCGTAACGGATTACAATAATAAATAATTAAATCGATCTTAGGCCTATCTTCTTTACTTTGTATCGCAGGTAGGAGAAAAATTAGTCTAATTTCTAAATTGATTAAATACGTTAAATAAATTGACTTTAGATAGGTACGAAATGATCCAAAGTTCACATTTGTATTCGGCTGTGGTTTTACGTTACAATGTTATAAGTACATGTGATTAACCTCTAGACTATACGTTCATTATCAGTACCAACACGTTTTACTTACAAACAGACCAGTCCTACTGAGTCGCTCTGATTGTTCGGTTGTGTGCTTGTTTGTTGAAAAATGTTTATAAAACGCGCTGCTATACTTGCAAACAGGATTACCCTGAGCCATACATATCGGTAAGTGACCTCTAAATTATATTAAACTGGCCGTAAATATTTTAATAAAGAAGAAAAAATAATAATATTTGAAATAAGAACACATTTTAATCGATTTACGGACTATTTAATTACAGTTTGAATTCTTTTTAATCAATTGATCTCAGTATATCTGGCTATCTTTATATATATAATTATTCTGTGAGTGTGTATGTCACTGAACTTCTCTCAAATGACTGGACCCCGATTTTGATGAAATTTTTTGTGTGTGTTCAAGGGGATCTGGGAATGGTTTAGATTCACAATTTTGTCCGCTGGACAATGTTTTTTTTTATTAATTTTTAATTTATTAGTAGTTGTTGATTTTGGAATGTTTTACATTGGATCCGACAGACGGCGCTACCATCGCAGTGTCAAATTTTAAATAATATTCGAATTTTAATTTTAGCTTATTAAAAAAAGTTTGGAATTTTCAAATTAAAGACGTGTAGACAGGACAACATCAGTCGGGTCCGCTAGTTTACTATAAAATTAAAAATAATTTAAACATGTATACATTACAGACAATTCAAAACATTAAAATTCAACTGATGTCCTTGATACATGGAACTTTTGAATTAATTAATATATTTATATCACAATTATTTCTACTCAACTAATAGTAATTCTAATGTCCTAGTTAAATTAGTAATAATACTAGTTAATACGTAGATAAATAAATGTATCGTTATTTATTTTTTCCCTACGTTTTTTTGTTATAAGAATGTGTCAATTGAAATCGACTAAATACTAAATAATAACATAAACCAGTACCCTTAATAGTTATATAAAGTAAATCAATGAAGAATAATAATATCAAGCACCAAAAGACCGGTTTCCGGTGTTTTGTATTCGAGACACAAATGACCCTTCAAAGTACCATTATCTCAAGTCAAACATTTCAAAACTATAACTAATTACTAGGTACTTATTTCAAATGATCTTTGCAGTGAATGCTACTAACAATTTTTAATAAATCATAAATAAATCTAGTCTATTCAAAATTTCGTCAGACATTATGATAAACTTATATAAAATCGGCTATACACTAACGTATAGGTATATACGACCGGTGGCGGCACCGACTGGTTTCGAGCCCAACGGGGGCCCTTCATCAGGGTGAGTGAGACTGGTGAAAGAGTTATTTCGCGGCCGCGGCCCGTCTCTCACTTTAAACAGGAAAGTGGTCGGTGCCGCCACCGGACGAATATACCTATACGAGAGTGTTTAGCCGTTTTTATATCAGTTTAAATCTGGTCTAATCAATACAATACATAAGAATAACTTACACCCAATTTCATTTTATTTTTATCAACTTTAAGAATGCAGCCAAATCTCTATTAAGTTCAATAAAACTCAAATATAGAGAGAACTATAAATAGATTTATTTTGATTCTATAATTGAAACATCGAAAACATTTGCAAATGTTTTAGTAATTATAACTTAATACTATTATCACAACTGATAGTGAAATAACAAAATTAAACTACATTATTTTTTGTGTGTCTTCGTCGCTTATCAAAGTCGATAACGTATAATAATGGACTCATTTAAAATAAATTTAAATGAATTCGGCAAAGAGAAAAATCACAGCATATTAAAAAAATATATTAAAGAAAATTGGTAGTTCTCTAAAATGTTTCGTTTGCAGAAGGTAATTACCACTAAAGAGTTTGGGTATGATTCATTTAGTTTGACATATATAGACGCGTTGACTTCAATAAGGAGACATTAAATTACTTTCATAAAAAAACAGATAATACTATCACTAAGCAAATAAAAGATAAAGAAATTATAATCTGTAATGACAATAAACAATTGGCAATTTACAACACAAAAATTATTGTTAGAATATTCCAAATGCGTTGAAATATGATTGAAACTGCAAAATCACCGTCATTTCCAAAACTGAATAAAAAGATATCGTTGTCTCTGTTGTGTTAAAGAGAATGAAAGGGATGACGATAAGTTATTATTATACAGTTGTTACGGCAGTGTACATTCAAAGAGTTAAAGTCACTGCCCCCTTTAGATTGAATAACGTACAGCAAACGGTCGACATAATTGCATTTTGACTCTGTTCACGCGAATAAAAAAAAACTTATTTAGTAGCCTATGTGTTATTCCAGACTATGTTCTACATCTATGCCAAATTTCAACGAAATGAAGCCGTTCCAGAGATACCTTCTAACAAAGATCCATCGATACATCCAAACATTCGCATTTGAATATATATAAGATAAAGTAAACTTGCAACAATTCATTCATTTATTTTCTTGTCAACAGCCAAACTCGTCTCCTACAGTCAGACCCGAATGCGAGCTACCTCCACAATCCAGGATCTGAACCTTTGACGATCGCAACGCTTGGTGAAGTACTAGCAGAGAGTGCAAATAAATATCCCAATAGAATCGCCATTCGGTCAATACACGAAGATATAACTTTGACCTACGAAGAATTATTAACCCAGGTATAGAAGATAATTCTTTGTTTACTTATGTGACTAAAGGTTTCGACTGCAGTAAAACATGTATTGGCACATATTGTCATCCCTTGCATTGTCTTGCAAAAAATAGGGACAACAATATGTCTCAAGAAAATGAACCCACAATAAGAGAACAAATACTTTTACGATTATAAAAACATTCATACATCAAAAACAAACAAACATCAATTAACAAAATGATAAACTACAAGCTAAGATAAAGTAATTAATGTTTCGATTAATTGAAGGAAATCGATTGAGAAAGACATAAATACTTAATGGCATTAGATTTTAATTTTCTAAACAAAGTTCAATAGCTATTGCGCTTAGACTGAATTTGCATTTGATGTTATAATCAATAATACTATAGTATAATATTTGTCCCCAGGCTGATTCTTTAGGATGTACACTGAGAGCAAATGGATTCAACAAAGGCGACAGATTGGGAATATGGTCACACAACATGGCGGGCTGGATTCTTACAGTCTTGGCTGCGGCGCGAGTTGGATTAATATCGGTTAGTTTTAATAGAAAGTTTATTAATATTGCATAACGTGTTAGAGAATAGTTGAATAAGTTCCGGCTACTGGTGCTACAAATTTTAAACTATTCAAAGTACAATATCAAACAAAAGTAATGCTAAAATTATGTATATGTCATCATCAGCTCACTATACGTCGCCCCTCGAGTTAAGGGTGATTTGGCCATAGTCAACCACGCTGGCCAAGTGCGGATTGGTTGACTTCACACATATCTTTCAATTTCTTCTCAGATATGTGCAGGTTGCATCACGATGTTTTCTTTCATCGTAAGAACGTTGGATAACTGTACATATGTAAATCGAAAATCGAAAAACACATTGGTACATGGCGGGATTCGAACCCAGGATATGCAGATTGCAAGTCAAGGGCTTGACCCCTGAGCCACCAACCGTCATATGTATTATTATTTACCGTTAATTTAGCTTCATTATTTAATGTATTCTTTCTAGAAGCAAATAAGTATAATTTACGCGTATTTGATAACATTTATCCGATGACAATTTAAAAAGCGTTAAAATTATTAAAGATATGATAATAATGCGTGTCTTGAGATAAAGAAACCTATTTTTAGTAGAATATCTGTTAAATGTCGCGTATTAAACTATTGTTCCAGGTCTTTATAAATCCAGTTTACGAGAAATCAGAGCTAAGTTTCTGTTTAAAGAAAACTGGTATGAAGGGACTCATTATCGGCAATTCTCTCAGCAATAGGGATTATTACAATAGCTTGAAGCATCTGATACCTGAACTAGATGGTTGCAAGCCCGGTTCA
The DNA here is from genome assembly GCF_000836235.2 of Papilio xuthus. Classification (NCBI taxonomy): domain Eukaryota; kingdom Metazoa; phylum Arthropoda; class Insecta; order Lepidoptera; family Papilionidae; genus Papilio; species Papilio xuthus. The sequence continues at coordinate 1,465,796 of NW_013529697.1, read as the reverse complement.
CTGATATCTGAACAGTTTCCTGACTTGACTACAATCATCAGTCTAGAAAAGGAGAAATTAGAGTAAGTAGATAAGATGATTTGGGACGGTTTATCTAGAATTTGATTCAACGTGTTATTTAACATTGGCTGTACATAGGTTTTACTATGCATTTACGTACGCAGTTGAATTAAATAAAGAAAGTAGTATTTAAATAGACAAAGTAAAATTTCAACTTTGTGATTGTGTTTTAGGTAACTTTAGAAATTTTAATTTGGCAAGCTAATTTAAAAGACTGTTAAATGTTTCAGTGGTGTATTTACATTCGACTCGCTATTGGGTAACAAAACCAACCAAGTATCAAAATACGGGAGCGAAATCAAACCGGAAGATGGCAGCATCATCCACTTCACGTCAGGGACCACGGGTGGGTTTTAGAGGTAAAAGAAGTTAAATCATCATCATCAATCATTAATTATTACTTCATATCGATCGTAAAACACGATCGGAAACACGGCAGACCTCAATTTAACCGTTAGTATTGACAGCCGAAAGACATGTACCAAAAAAAGGTGCTCTGGAAAATCTCCTAAAAAGTTTGATAAAGTCACTTCTACGATAGTAATCCAATAAAATATAATTACAGGAGATCCCAAAGCAGCTTTAGACTCTCATTTAGGAGTCGTTAATAACACTTACTTTATTGGAAGACGAAACGGTTATGACGAAGATAACCAGAAAATTTGTGTACAGGTTCGTATCAAAAGTAAATAAAAATTTAATGGCAAATAATCTCCATGATTAATTCTTTCGCATTTCGACAGAATTTTGTAGACAATTTCTGGCCGAATTTGCTTTATCACTATATTCCTCTCATCATATCCTTATAAAAAAAGGGTTGGAAAAGAATATGAACTCAGTATGACCGTGGAATTGATTCCATTTTACGCTTGTCTTCTGTATAGTTGTGGTAATTTACCGGTCGACACAGCCCGTTCGTGCATCCAACAAATATTGTTGTTACGAGATCTACCACATGCAAATGCACAGCTTTATTACATTGGAAATATCGGGTAATCCGATTGTATTCAGGTACCTCTCTTCCACGCCCTGGGATCAGTGGTGACAATGCTGGGAGCTTTGAGACACGGCGCCACATTGGTACTGGCTGCGCCCATGTACAATATACCTGCAAACATCAATGCTCTGCTTGCTGAAAAGTAATTCTTAATTATTTTAATTTTACTAACGTGTTTTTCCACCGCCGACAATTACCTTAATTTATTTAATATTTAATTATGCATGTGCATAAAAAGTGAATAATAAAAAAAATATTACAATTGTTAAATTCACGTTTCGTTTAATTCATTTATTCACTGTTTTCAAAATAATTATGCAGATAAATATATTCAGTTGGATTTAACGGAATTGAAAACTTATAGTTAGAAATAATGACTGACAAAGTATTTATTACCTATGGATTTATTTTGTAAAGTATAAGTAATATTTTAATTTATGATATAAGGACGTCTATATCAATAAGGTTAATGGCTACAGCCTTGTAAAATTATTTAAATAGATTTATTATAATTTTTGATTTCTCTTGAATTGGACCATAACTATTTTATTGCACTTTTATATATTTATTCGCGAACTAAATTCTGCTCTGTGACAGACAGTGATGTCCTAATTCCTATGCGTAAATCACTTATTCAACTCTCTATTGACCATTACAGATGTACAGCTGTGACGGGCACTCCCACAATGTACGTAGATATGATATCCCAGATCCGAGAGCGCGGCGACCTTCCACTGCGCCTGCGCATGGCCCTCGCAGCCGGTGCGCCCTGCTCGCCGCAACTCATTAGAGACATGAACAAATATCTCAAAGCAGACTCTGTGCTGGTAAGCTCCAAAGACGCTTAAGTAATCCGATGAAGAAAATCCTCTAAACAAATATTGATTATTAACTACTGTGTTAAGTCAAATTATGAAATCTGCGTACTTTTTCGTTGTCATCCCTTGTTTGACAAAGAAACAAGTCAAAAATTGTATCAGATCCCATGGGTAGCGAATTTCTTCGCAGACTGGTCTAAATTTACCATCTCGATAGGTACCTTCATGTAGAAGGACCTGGCTAGAGTGAAACTATTGTTTTGCGACCTCTGCCAATAGCTATAATGAGCAAAAAAAAATTATTAATTGTCGTACCACAGGCCTTGTACGGCATGACTGAGACCACAGCGAGCGTGTTCCAGTCCAAGCCCGGAGATGATATCGATGTAGTCGCAGACACCGTCGGCTACATACAAGATCACGTAGAAGTTAAGGTAACATTTAAAGTGTTAGGCTTGCTTATATTTTATCTTACTAATGTTTGATATTATTAATTAGAATCATTTAAAAGCGAATAGCGGGCTTTCGTTATCAAGTGTCAGATCCATTAGTTAGGGGATATAGGCGTTGTTATTTTAATAAGGCTAGTGTTGCGCCGAAAAACCGGCACAGTGTCGCATTTTCTTCCTAACACTATTCATGTCAGTTATTTTGTCAACGCTACTGTCCAGCAACTCGTTACGTTATAAGGCCATCGGCAAACTTTTTACGAACAAGTAAAAATAATAATACTATCGTCCATAATAATTATAACTTATCATAATCAAAAGGACACTTGGAGCAATGGAATTGAGCCAAAGAATAAAATATAATTTCATAAATATTTTCAAATTTAAAGGTAGTAGACGAAGACGGTCAAACAGTTCCGTTCGGTGGTTCTGGTGAATTGCTCGTGCGAGGTTACAACACAATGATCTGCTACTGGGACGAACCGGAGAAGACGAAGAACACTTTTACCGAGGATGGTTGGTTGAGTACCGGGTGAGACTAATATGATTAATATAGGATCAATAAAGCTTTTACATAACTAACCTTAGTATTAAGCAGTACAAAAAGTAATCAAGCCTGATCTCAACAGAAAGCGAGTATTTTTTTTATTTCCTAAAATATATTTACTTACTATAAATTTCCTACTTCTACAATCGCCACCTCAATTTCACAGAGATAAGTTCACTGTATCTCCAGACGGATACGGGCGCGTGGTTGGCAGGTTGAAGGACATCATAGTTCGCGGCGGAGAGAATATAGCGCCCAAAGAGATAGAAGACCTCCTAAACACGCACCCAGATGTTATTGAGAGCCAGGTAAAAAGATTTTTGTATAGATTTTTACAAATTCTGTTTCGGGTATATTCTTTATATTGTAATAGGGTGGAAAAATAAACTCGGTACCGATTCTTGTTGTTAGCATCATCTGGATTATCTGGTTAGCATTCATCATCATCAACTCACTATACGTCCCCGCCGAGGGGCTCGGAGCCTACCCTAAGTTAGGAATGACTAGGCCATAGTCAACCTCGCTGGCCCAGTGGGGGTTGGTTGACTTCACACATATCTTTGAATTTCTTCTCAGATATGTGCAGGTTGCAACACGATGTTTTCCTTCACCGTAAGAACATCGGATAAATGTACATATGTAAATCAGAAATCGAAAGATACATTGGTACATGGCGGGATTCGAACCCAGGACCTGCAGATTGCAAGTCAAGTGCTTGACCTTTGAGCTACCGACGCTCTGGTTGTTAGCATTGCACAATGTAAATAAACTACGTAGTTACATAAAAAAATTGAAAAATTTTCCTTAGTGAAAAAACATCAATACAAATAACAGGTGATGTTTTTTTTGCTTTTCAGGTTGTTGGAATTTCTGACGAGAGATTGGGTGAAGAATTATGCGCTGTGCTGAGAACACGAGATGGCGTTACCGTCACACTTGATGACGTCAGAAAATTCTGCAGCGGACATATCGCAAAGTTTAAAATACCGAGGGTTTTGAAAATAACGGATGATTTCCCGAAGACCGCATCCGGAAAGATTCAGAAGTATAAGCTGAGAGATTTAATAGAGTCCGGTAAATTATAGGATTATTGTAATTTAATGATTTTTAATACTTGTAATTTTTTATCTTTCAAAACGTATTTTTATAATAAAAATGTGGTGATATTGTTAATCATAAAATTATAAATGAATATTTTTCTTATTTTAATGTATTATTATTGTAATTAAATATATAAATTAAGAGTTTCTTTGTTTAAATGTACTAATCCCACGAAATAAAGTTGGATACATATTCAAAATGAAGTTTATATTCATTTAGTATTATTAAAATGAAAATGTTAGTGATTAAAATTGGCAAATAAAAAAGATATTTCACAATAGTTGTAGTTATTTGTAAGCAGTTTATTTTGGGACATGTTTATAAATACATAAGTACTTTTAATAATACACGTAATAAAAGATCAGAATTGGGTAGATTCGGATATGACGGCTGATAGAGATGTATGGAGGAGTAGTACATACTGTACCCCTCAATAGGGATAGAGCAGGTTGATGATGACGTAATAAAAAAATCAGATGTAAGTATAAAAATATAACAGTAGTCACCAGATTTACGTAAATGGAATTCCCCTGGCTATCCCTTTGTCCTTAAGTTTACTAAACTACTATACTACTACTACTTACTAACTCTATTTCTTACAAAATTGACTTTAACGCTATACTAATAGGGTCTTTATTTGATTAATTAATATTCCACTGAGCAAAAAATTGCTACGCTAGAAAACCTACGAATCGGAACTGGAGCCAGACACTAGACTCTTCTACAAACTAGATGTAATGCTGCGAACAACAAAACTAAGGAAATAACTTTTAAAGTGTTGTGCCAATGATTATTAATATATCAAAGAAAATAAGAATGTTAATCCTTTTTTAATTTTTTACTTAATAAATGCGAAAGTTACTTTGTCTATCTGTCCGTCTTTCACGCTAAACCTAACGAACGGATTTAAATTACATTTAGTACATAGTTAGTAAAGAGAGCCGTAAAGATAATGTAGGACATAAGCTACTTTTTAATGTAAATAAAGGGTTGTAAAGGGTCAAAAGGATTTTATGGGTATATATGAGGTTTATATGAATGTTTTATAAATTTGCGAAACTAGACAAAATATTAAAGCCTTAAAGTAACATTTATGGTGTATACAAAATGATAGCCAAAGACACAATTACACGCGGAGGAAATCGCGGGCATAGCTAGTTAAGATATTCGTGACCGTGATGTATGTAAACATAATGGTAATGATGCATGTTATTGGCTTCAAATTGATCCGCCATTTCTTTGTTTTCAGTCAGTAAATATTTTTGTTCTGCGCACAAAATATTCAATGCCATCTTTGGAACGAATTTATAATATTTCTATAGTACTAAACTATTTCCGCAGCTGTGTCATATTTGGTAGTCACATATTGATTTTGTATTATCAATACTATTATCATATTTTCTTAATTATTTATAAAAATCTTTTTCATTTTCACTTTCATTGCCTTCGAAACCTTGGCATCTGCATCGTCGTCTAGAAAATAGACAATAAAAAAAGTTCTAGTTTAAATGATTAGAGTAAGTTATAACTAGTTAACCCTTATTCTTGGAAGATTTCTTTTTTTAAAGAAAAGCTAAAATAAGTGTAATAAATCTAAGTTAAAAATTACTTTATAGTAATCCTTTGTTATAGAGTTGTATGTATGGTATACTATAGAAAATGATCATAAAAGTTAGTCTTTTTAATTTTTTTTTATGAATGTTTCCTCATCATTAGTATATAAGTAGGTATATAGCTTTTTTATATAACTTTCTGCATTTTTTTTACTGTAATCGCGTTATTGTAGTATGAATTAAATAACATAATAGTACGTGAAAAGATTCAAATTACTTATTTTTTTTAATTATCGGCCAAGGATATTACTGTTTTGTATACATGTAGAGATAAAACACGTTAATAAGTAGTTATTTGACAATTTTTTTTTCAACAAAATATCCAATAAAAATTCGACATTAATTGTCATTTTTATCTACTTTATTTTGTAATTTGCAAACATTTAATACTGGGTTATCTAATTTCAATTACAAATCGATGGAATATTGCTTACTAAAAGCAATTTGCAATTAGATATAAACACAATTATGTTACTTTATAAAAAAAATGTAGTAAAAAAAATGGAACATTACATTTTAAATAATCATTAATGTTGTCGTTTCTTCAGCTTTGTTGAACAGATATTAAAGTATTTGAAGACAATGTACGAAAATACATTGACCAATTCAATATGGATCCTTTTAATTATCGGTAAGTGAATATACAGTATGTATTTTTAGTTATTACCCGACTAAAATAAGTGGGAACGTTTTTCGCACGCATGTTGAGCTGAGTTAGTCTGTATGTTTGCATGTGACACCCTGTAGTCTACAAAAGAGACAAAACCTAGATATACCAATTGCGCTCAGATCGTTTCTGTTTTAAACATATTGCCATCTCTGTTTTATAGACGATAATAACAGAGGTGACGATATGCTTTATACAGAGATTTTGGTCTCGGAAATAATTGATCGATCATCTTTTCACTTTTTATCCGAAAATCATTTTTATTTCCATTGGTTTAGATGACATATCCACGTAATATCTTTTAGCTTTTTAATAAATTATAATATTTAATGCAAAAAACAAATTCTCAGGTTGTACACAATACGTGGATGCCGCCTCTTTACGCTGTTACAATGGGTAAGACATTTGCAATGAATCTTTTTCTTTAGAAATTTTATTCACCGTCGAAACTGGATAAGTCCAAGAGACCGCGATATTTTTCTCGTATATAGAGGTTTCTCTTTAAGTATTATAGAATTTCTCCCTTATAAAGTCATTCTCGCTTAAAATACTTAATAATCTGTGCTTTATTAGCAACGTTTATCTCAATTTTCAAGTTCTTTAGACCTTAAGGGAATGAATCTCTATGTAACATTTTAAGCCTCTAAGTCGTTTCTGCTGTGTTATATAGACTGTCTTGCGCGACTCCGTTCCCGCGGGATAAAATATAAGTAGTAGCCGATTCCCAGACCGAATACGTATATAAAATTTCATAAAAACCGGTCAAGCCGTTTCGGAGTAGCATGATAAGTAACATTGTGTCACGAGGATTCTTGCAATTTTTATTATAATTTCAGATCTTTGGATAACCCTATGATTGTGCCACTGGATTTTCCGCGGCCACTAATTAACAATTCTTGCATTAACACAAGTAGAGTTACAAAATTTTTTATATCCGGTTTTAACCGGAACGTTACATCGGAAGAGTCCATAACTATACTGTCCGCATACATTGCAAGAGGAGACGTTAACGTTGTATACTTGGACTGGGCTGAGGAAGCATCAAAAGAAAGTATTGGAACTGTTCTTGGTTACCTGAAAGCAGCATCGAATACACAAAATGTAAGTGGCAGTTATGAAATATTGTAAAACAAACATGTTTTGTAGACAATTGACTTAACATTTTGATTTTATTACAAAACTAGCCAGCGACTCCGTCCGCACGGGATCAGAAACTTATAAGTAGCCTACGTGCACTTCCAGACTATGTTCTATATTTAAATTTCAGCGAGATCCATGCAGCCGTTCTGGAGATAACTCTAAGAAACATCCATCGACTCATAAATCCAAACATTCGTATTTATAACGTTAGTAAGATACACCCTAAGAAATGTCTTTATATCCTACCTTTATATTTAAGATCGGATCGTAATCGTCAATTAAACTTAATAGGTAGGTGCAACTACACCTACCTATCCTACCTACCTAGCTTTAGTGTACATTTACTATGAAAAATCTACGCTAAGTGATCACCTCTGAGACTCATTAAATACTCCGAGTGGTTCAATGAGTATAGGAAAATAAAGTTTATGTTATACGCAGATTGGAGCTAGATTTGCTGCTGCTTTATTGAATTTACTCGACGGCGGCTTAGAGTTTACCAAAGTTCATTTAGTGGGGCACTCCCTCGGCGCACAGATAGCTGGTATCACGGGAAACACGCTGGTGGCCCAGGGATATATTTTACAAAGGTGGGTTTATAAAACTATTGATGCAATAATTTTGAGTCTATGTACGTCAGCTAGGCTTGTGAATTTTTTAAATTCACTCATTATTTTAGACATTATTAATTTCTTTGGCGCGAATAGCGCGCTTTCATTACCAAGTCAAGCGTCAGAATGATCAGTGAGGGGACATAAACGTCAACATTTCAGTAAGGCCAGTATTGCGCCAGTACACCGGCACAGTGTCGGATTTTCTTCCTAACAATTAGTACACAAATGATTCAAGAGGGTTTTTCACTCGTATGTACATATGTTTTATGTATGTGGATTTGTATGTCAATCTCATTGAGACATTTTGTATCGTAAATGACTGAACCAATTTTGATAAGTGAGGTGTAATTATTTTTTCTTCGATTGTCATAGGGGTACAGTCGGGTAGATTTTTTTTAACGCATCAATAATTTTATTCTATTTTAGAGCGTCATGCTTGGATCCAGCCGGACCACTGTATTCGGGTTTAATAAGTTTTAAAAACGGCGTGAGCCCCGAGTGCGCGAAACAAGTGGACGTCATTCACACGGACCCAGGCGGCTACGGTATCGCGGATCGCGCGGGAACTGCGGACTTCTGGCCTAATTACGAAGGAGGGAAGACTGTCCAGCCCGGATGTCTCAGGGGGAACTTTCCTTTGCTAAGTGAAGAAGGTAACAACAACGCCTCGTTTAAAAAAAAAACAAAAACCTTTTTTACCAACAACATCTCACGCCCGTGACTACGTGACGTGTAGGTTAAGACTACGGACATTCATTCAGCGTGGTGCTGGCAAAATGAAACTATTTAACTTTATGTTTTTTTTACTATTTTATAAAGGTCTTTCCTCGCGAAGAATATAAATCCTTTATTCAGTTATCTACGATCTTTGTGATTTATTATTAAGTGATCGCCCGCGATTTAAAGGCCGGCAACGCATCTACAGTTCCTCTGGTGTTGCAGATGTCCATGGGTGTCGATGATCACCTTGGTGTTCCCGCCGCTCGTTTGCCCCCTTCTCTTATAAAAAAAACTTTAGAAGTTTACAATTTAAAAAGTAATCATGATTAGTGAGGGGACATAAGCGTCGACATTTTAGTGAGGCTAGTGTTGCGCCAGTACACCGGCACAATGTCGGATTTTCTTCCTAATAGTATAGATTTAGATGATATATCGCCTCATTTGTTCTAGGGTTATGTAGCCATATTGCGTCGTGGAGATACTTCGCGGAGACAATAAACGATTGCAATTGCTTCCCCGCGGCAAGCGCACCGGACTACGCTACCTGGTCTAGTACCAATGGAACTACAAATTCTACCATCTATATGGGAGAATATCTCTCACCCGAGTAAGATCTTCGACTATTTATATGTTTCACCATAACAACACAATTAACAATAACAAATACGAAAATTCACGAAATAATTACAAATAATTTACGTTTTTTTTTTTAATTCGTACTCCCTTTGATTCAACATTAGTATGACTAGCTGTCGCTTGCGACTCTGTGCGCGCGGAATTAAAAAAACATCATTAGTAGCCTATATGTTCTTCTAGACTATGTTATATATGTATGCCAAATTTCATCGAGATCCGATCAGCTGTTCTGGAAATACCTTCAAACAAACATCCATCCAATAATTGCAAATAATCTTCGGATCATTTTCAACTTTTTTTGTTAATTTATGTTAATAAGATAATGTTTATTTATAAAAATAACAGGTGATTGTTTTAATTATTATTTAATCTGTGTTTCAGGGCCAGAGGTAACTATTATTTAGTGACCAACGATCGTTCACTGTACGGCATAGGAGAAGAAGGCACCGATCCTAATAACAGAATCGACAACTAATAATATATTTGTCTATGCTTGATACAATTAATAGAATATATAGAATACGTAACTTACTAATACGAAACGAAATCTATGTGCATTTAATAATCTTATTTAACACAAATATATTATTGTTAAAATGTTATTTTATTGAAAAAAAATATTATGTTTTTGTTTGAAAAAGTTTTCGTTTAATATATTACAATTAACTGCATTTGTTTATTTATTAATTCTTTACACCATTACAAAGCGCCTACTATTATATGCGAGCAAACACGTAATAGAAACATTTAGTTTAAAAGTAAAGGAATATTGACGCTTCAATTCGTCTTCTGATTAGATTATTTATCTGTATTCGTAACAATAATTCCGTAATTTTACAATTATTTTACAAAAAGATCTGAGGGGCTAAATGTACATTCGCTTCTTAGCGATTCAATACACAAGTTTAAAAATGTACAGAGCTGAAAATAACTTTCGGTAAGTCACGTGATTGTCACGTGTCAGTTACGTATATTTTTGAATTTGGTTATGTAATCGCTACGGAATGCTTTTGGCTTTGTCTATGACTGGGGCTGATAGAATTCGTTATTTATCAAGTAATTCAATCTCGTATATGTGTCCAAAATTTTATTACAATTACGTCATAAGCGACACAATTCAATGAGGATTATGATAAAACATTACATCAATATGCAAAAGGCATTGTTATACTGAAATGGAAAACAAGCGCGGCAAAGAACTCATCGATTGAAAACTTTTGGTGTGTTTGTAGAATTGTTAAATAGCTGTTCATATAAATCATGTTGTCATGTCAACCACGCTGGCCGAGTGCGAGTTGGTTCACATATATCTTTGAATTTCATCTCATATATGTGCAGGTTGCATCACGATGTTTTCCTTCACCGTAAGAACGTCGGATAAATGTACATATGTAAATCGGAAATCGAAAAACACATTGGTACTTGGCGGGATTCGAACCCAGGACCTGCAGATTGCAAGTAAAGTGCCCCTATGCCACCGACGCTCCTGATCACTGAGCCACCGAAGCTACACTTCTTATCTTACTTCTTACTAATTATTACTGTTGCCGACAGATACGGAACGTTTTTTTATGTTTTTTACTCATAATTTTTATATTTTTGCATTTCGAACACAATGTATTTTTTCTTCCTTTTTTGTCGCTATTTAAATATCAGTTGTAAATATATCTTCTAACAGTGCGTGATGATCTCATTTCATCATTCTATTTTATATTTTCATTTTCCCTTTTTATTATATAATAATATTCCAAAGTTTATCTAAATCCAAGCGTTCTTTTCATCCTCATTATTTTCCGTCGTCTTTAATTACTAACATTATAAATGCGAATATTTAGATTTAGATTAGATGGATGGATGGATGGATGTTTGTTTGAAAGTATCTCCAGAACGGCTGAACAGATCTGGATGAAATTTGGCACAGATGTAGAACATAGTCTGGAAGAACACATTGACCACTATTTTTTTTTTGATTCCGCGCGGACGGAATCGCAGGCAAAAGCTAGTTTCATGGTATTCTTACTAATTACTATGTATATTTAAGTGTAGTAATGCAATCTAAAGCATTCTTTGAAATTAATTATTCGGCCTTACATCTTAAAAACAACAAAAATTATCAAGTTGCCCGCATTGCCGTTAATCGAGGATGATCTTGACACGAATGAATACCGACACCTTATCTTCTGCCTTCAATAAAGTCTTCATATCAAATTGGATTTGAAAGCAATGTCCTTCAAATTAACAACCAAAGACAGAATTAAAAAGAAATAATTTGAAGTTAAACTGACTGACAGATAATTAGTCAAATCACAGTCTAGAGACATCAAATGACAATGACAACAGAATTAAATATAAAAAATGACAATTCGTTAAAAAAAAATGTTGATTCTTAAATTTAAATTATTTCACATTTTGCACATTTTTTGTAGCAAGGTTATTTTATCTTTGCATAATGAGTTCATAAGCTAGAAGACTTCATTTCAAAACACATTACATACTATTGTCTAAGGTTAATGACCTTGTAGGCACAATTATAATTAGTGTCATGCAAGTGGAACAAATAAAAATTAATGTTTGTAGAGTTTCTAAACAATTGTACAGATTTTCATGAAACTTTAATATGTTGCTTTGGATGTTCAGAAAACGCTAGTGAGAGTTTGTGCCTTAAGATATTAAAAAAAAATTAAACATGTTTGTTTACGTTTTTTTATAAGCCTTTTTTTCCAGAGAGGAATGCTTTATGGATACTCCGCGGTAGTTATGTGGGATTATCCTCCATAACGGAGGCATACCCACTGAACCTCTCTGTTCCTTCAACGCATCGGGACGGGACAACGGGCACGCTTTCGCTCTCGTCCGCGGCCATTACGTTATGCCTAGCGTAAACATCCCTAGGTATTTAATCAGTCATAGTCTATCTTATAATAACTTTGTTGCATCAATAAATTCATGATAATCCTTATAATTACTTATCCTTACTCATATTATAAATGTGAAATTAACTCTATATATAGTATTTTGGCGCGAAATCACGATAGACAGCTGTCTAAAAACTGGATAAATACTGAACTGATTGAAACGAAATTTGGTACACCGCTAGTCTAGAGCCTGAGAAAGAACATAGACTTCTTTTTAAGACGCAAAATAGTTGTTAAGGAGTTTAAAGAGGGGATGAAAAATTGTATGCAAGTATCTTTATTTTACGATGTTTGATACTTTGTTTTGGGTTGTTCATATAAATATAATGTAAATCGACTAAAAGATTATGGCAAAATCTTACGAGGCCTCCAAAAATTTGGGCACACTTTGAATTAGTAATAAATTGTTGCGTGCTTACCGTATTGTTAACTGACATTGATTAGTCACCTTGTTATCAAAATTAATTAAACTTTTTACGAAATAATGGATATTTTTACAATTGTTATTGGGTTAAGGTCCTGTTTCGGAGCAAATGGCAAAAAACCTATAAGATTTTTTCGCAAATGACTAATTAAACCCTTAGGTTTTTTATAAATCTGTAATTAGGAACGTTCTTTGTGACCATTAAAAATGCTAAAGAAACGATTAAGTAACTGAAATTATTTAGCACCTTGTACTGTAATTAAAAAGTTAATCTGTCAAATATCACTTTTTTAGTGCAACATTTTTTTACCTGTACTTATTTAACCTCGGTTTATAACGACAGCAATATGTTTGATTATGCAGGTCCCGACACAGAAGACGATTGCGGAAACAAGATTAACATACAATTACATCCAATGTAAGGGATATGTATTCCCGCAGCATTTCGTTTTAAAACCGTTGCGTTGCTTTTATTTGTCTGCATCAGTCAAATGCCAGTGCCCGGAACGCACGAATGTGAGCCAAAAAAAGAATAAGTGCCATAGATAAGAAAGTGTATTATGAAAAAAATGTGCGAAGTACAGATAAAAAAAATATGGATTGTTTTCTTGCTGTTAGGTAAGTTATAGACAATTTAGGAATTAAACAATTATAATATAATTTTAAAGTGTGTTGTTTAAAAAAATATGGCAATTTTAATAACAAGTTTGTTTTACTTAAGAATTGTGTCGTAATTTCCTATCTGAAAATTATCTTTTGGGTACCAAGTTGATTGGGAATTAAATTATTTTTATTTGATTAATTAAATATCATATAATCTATTTTATCGTACATTTAACCGAGTCGCGACTTTCACATAACTCCGGGCTACTATTAATTCTTTCGCAAATATGATATTTATATTACAACAATAAAAACTAATAATTATTTACAACATGGAACAAAATAATATTATAAAAGGTATATGATTTGCCTTAATTGTAAACATGATTAACGTGATGGTTTAATGCGGTAGGCTTACGATCTGACGTTCATAGTTTCGACTTCATAAATTTTATTGAAATATTGACGTCATTAAAAAAATTTAAACTAGAAACATTTTGGATGTTTATTACAGGTATTCTTTCAAGAACAGAAGCAGCGTGGTTGCGGTGTTACAAAGAGTAAGTTGTGTTCAAAATTTTAAATATTATAATTACAAAGTAAATTTTAATTAAAATAGTCTATACGGATGGTATGGTCTTCTTCTGAATGGTTTATTAAAGATATAACAAATAGAGTAACATGGAAGTGAGCTGAAACCACAAACATTTTGAGAACGGTCATAGTGTTCCCAAGCTTATTACTACAAAAAACACATTAATTCTTATCTAAACACATTGTAATAAAATGCGTATTCCTAAAAGCGGGTTATCGTAAAACATATCGTTTCCCATTAATTCCACTCAGCCTATTTACAATTCATATTTTTTTTTAAATAAATCAATGAAATAATGGTTAATTAGTTTTATCTTCTAACTGGTTAATCTCTTTCCTTTTGTTTGTTAAATTTTTCGCGCCAATATATATTTTTTTATACGTACGTTTGGATTTAAGTAATTCTGTAACCTCCTGGAAGGTAAACGACTAATTTTTTTTTTTATAATTACTTTTTTGGATAAAAAGATTTGCAAAGTAAGTAAGAGATAAATTAATAAGGACGAATTCTTATAAGTATTTGGACTAGTGTACTAGGATATAATAAATAATTAAAATTAATAAACAACACACGTGTAACCTTCACAAGGTGTCGGTAAGTGGAGTACCAGGGCGGCATAGTTACGTAAGGAGTGAATCGTCGCACATAATCGTTACGCCGCTTTCTTCTGACGATCACCTCGCTGTAACCTGTTCTTTGTTTTGTGCGCAAAATCCAGTTTACAAATGATCTAACAAGTTCATCGCGTAATAGGTGCTTAGTATCGCAATTATTATAATTTTATAACGTCTAAGATTCTCTAGTATGCTTATTTTGTGGTAGTTTTTAAGACAGAAGACACAACACGAGACTTGAGTCTAATGACGTCATGATGTTATCCCTATTGGTTAGAGTGTGGGGATTTCTTTTCCTTACTTCCTTATTCATTTTTTTATTAAAAAGGCTTTGCCGCAACCGCACTACCTGATTATTTTAATTTAATCATGATTGACTTTTGTCTTCGTGTTTTTAACAAAATTCACAAACCAATAATTCCATAATTTACGTAGTCGGCAAAATAAAAAGAAGTAAGTAATATTTTATTTGGTAACGTCTTACTAATATTATAAAAGCGAATGTTTGGGTGAATGGATGATGATGAAATTTGATACAGATGTAGAACATAGTCTGGAAGAAAACATAGGCTTCTAATTACATATTTTTACGACTACGTATGCGCAGAATTAAAAAAAAAGTATCATGTCTAATAGAGAGTGATTTATATGTGACGTTTCTTATTACCAGGTCACTTACAGAATATCTGGTTACTCCGTTAGATAATCCTTTACCAATAGCCCAATCCTCATGCCTGGACCGAACTCGACCAACCGTCGTCTACACCTTTGGGTACAATGGCAGGGTTAACGGCCCAGCCACTACAGCAGTCCTAACAGCTTACATAGCGAAGAGGAAGAGAAATGTTATTCTTCTGGACTGGGAAGAAGAAGCTAAGAGTGGTCTACTGGGCTTGGAACTTGGATATGCAGTGTCAGCTGCTCCCAACGCTAAAAAGGTATCATGTTTTTTTAATATATTTTTCTTAATATAGATAGCTTAGTATTCGAAAAGAGTAGTAAATATCACCAGCAGTACTTAGTGCATGGTTCAACTCATATAGCACCATATACTCACAGAACACTTAAATGTAGAGGTAACAAATACAAATGTATTCCACTCATATGAATATTTATTGGTCTCCAATAAATTACTGGCTATTTATAAAATAATCTTTAGTCAGTTGTAAACAAAGAAATGACGAAAGGAGTAGATGCTTTGTTTGTCACAAAATCCAACCATAAAAAGATAAATTCATGGTCAATCAGATAAAATCCAGCATAAAGATAGTCTGTAGCAACTTTCAGTTTAATCTTTTAATGATATTTACTCACATTCACTTGAATATCCGCAATACAATACAATAAATACGAAAAGTTTTCGTTCAAGGTCAAAAAGATAAATCTGTAAATGTATTTAAAACTGATGTAATGAGTCATAAATAAAAATACGTGTAGGTACTTATGATCAAAAATAAACTTCCTATTAAAAACTTTATTTTTTAAGTGTTATTTTATATCTAAAGACGTGTTTTGACTATTTTTCTTCCTTTCCTTATTATCACATTCCAAGCCTATATTCCTAAGTAAGGCTTAAAATAAGTACAGTATAAATTATTACCATTTCACAGATTGGATACGGTCTCGGTAAAGCACTACTTACACTGTCAGACGCTGGAATCAATTTGAATAGTATCCATTTAATGGGTCATTCCCTCGGGGCCCATCTGATGGGATACGCCGGTACGTGGTTGAGAGAGAGGGGGAGAGTTGTTAGCAGGTATTTTTTTTTATTTTACTCAAAACTTGCACTTAACAACAAGTATCCAACATTTTTATCGAAATTTTCAGAATAACGGGTCTCGACCCCGCCCGTGCGTTGTTCGAGGGCAAGTTCGCTTTCTTCAAGCAGTTGGACCGTACTTGTGCATTATTTGTTGACATTATACACACGGACCCTGGTAACTACGGCAGTAATAAGTCAACCGGCTCTGTAGACATATGGCCTAATTACTATGGCCCCAAATCAAAGCAGCCAGGCTGTCCAAGAACACCTCAAGTAACGTTTAGCCGTGCAGGTAAAGTATCACGACTTTTCCATGAATAATATTAAAATTCAAATATGTTTAATCTTTTTGTATCAGAATCTACTTTTTCAACTAAGTGCATGTTATTTACGGTTTAATTTATAGTCCCATACTGTATTTTTCTCGTATATTATGTGTCAGCAGATCTTTTATAAACGTTTTAACATCGACGTTGTGTAGGAACATAAGATTAAACAGTTTTTTTATTTTATCTTTTGCCTTTCAATTGTTTTCAGATCTTTGTGACCACGACCGTTCCTGGCAGTACTTTATAGAGGCCATGCTGTCAGGTACCAACATCTCCGCTATATACGCCGATAATTATCGTGACTGGATGAAGGATTATTCTCGAAGCAATTTCACTATATACATGGGTGATCTGATTAACACCAGGTTTGTAGAAATTGTTTTAAGTATTAAATTGGAACACTCTGTATAACCTTTAAACATATAAAATGTGCATTTTCCAGAGCACGCGGCAACTTTTTCTGTTCAACAAACTCTCATCCACCTTTTGGTAAAGGTAGCGAAGGATTGAAGCCAGACTATGTTATTATTAGCTAGGAGTAATGAACTACTGAGTTTATGTTGTGTAATTAGTTCTCTAGATAATTAAAGAATAATTATCAAAGATTTCTTTAAAGTGTAACGAGTGCTGGTACATATTTTAGAAATATTATAGCTAAAATAAATAGAAGTAGGTTCAACCTTTTCTAAAAAAATACCAAATAGTTAAACATAATGCGCAATCCGACTCGAAGGACCAACATTAAAATCATGTAAAATATAATATCATGAGTACTATATGACTTTAAATATGAATGCCAAAGTTGTAATCATATACTACAATAATCTTTTTATAAAGTTGCGCAAGAGCATTGTCGAATTTGACGATACGAAGTTTGAATTTAAATATTTCATTAGTACGGGTATAAATGTTTTCAAATGTCTTGGCGGCTCTTAACTTTCGGATTCGCTGCTTAGAACACTATTTAGGTGAAGAAAGATTCGGGGGTAGGGTTCTGCGCAGCGCGCTATGACCTTGGCCAGCCAGGATATTTGGAAAGAGAAAGAATAATTTTATTGTAAAGAAACGATATATGTTATGTAAGTATAATTAAAATGTGAAGCTTGTTTAAGAAATGTAAATTTTCATTTCATTAAATGATTTTTTAATTCATTTTTCTACAATTCTTTGACGAGAATTCATCTTAGTTTTTATTTAAGAAAAGTTCAGTATCCTAAAGATTGTAATAAAGAGCATTAGGTTAGTCCTGATTGGGGAAAGAAATACACAAAAACATGGAAGAATACATTTAATATAATTACAAGTTATGTACAAATATTTACATTTTAACTTAAAATAAATAATATTAAACTAACATCACAATTTTATTATACGACTATGTAATATCTATTATGAAAAAAAAATGGCAAGACGAGTTGCTTTTATTAAATTAATTTATGATCTGCAATAATTTAATTATTTAATATGTATTTTTATTCGATTTAATTAATACCAAAATGGTATTTTTTTGTAGTGGTAGCCCCAAGGCGATGTGTTGCCTATCACATGGCAACACATCGCCTACATAAATCTATGCTACGCGGGCGATGTGCTATAAAACCTCTTAATGGTGGAGTCAATGTCAACCATCGCGTTCCTCACGTCGTGTGTGGACGCGCCGATAGCTTCGAAACACGTCGCCAGTCTCTCTACAGCTCGTGCCTTGAATTCAAACATTATTTTGCTAATATTATATGACAATTTTTAGATGTATGGGTGAATGGATGTTTGTTAGAAGGTATCCCCGGAATGGCTCAATGGATTTTGATGAAATTTGGCACAGATGTCCAAAATGGTCTGGAAAAACGCATAGGCTATGCGTTCTTCCAGACCATTTTGACCCTTAAATCTTTTTATCAAAAAGGAAACTAAATCGAGATTAGTATTTTACAATATCAATTATTACAGTCAGTCTACCTGTACCTTTTGTTTAAAACTGTCAAGTATTGTTACCTGTATTTGTGATGCTTCAGCCAATCTCTCCATAGCTTGTGCATTGACGTGCGACGCGTGCGCCAACTGGGATAACGCGTTCGCTTGGTCTCCCATTATTTTAACCTGAAATTGTAGAGTTACGACATTCAAAAATTTATCCAGCGAGATGTTAATGACAATCATGTGAAAAGCGTGTCAAAATTATATCTTCCATCTCTTTCATGTAACGTAATGTACCCAAACATGATTGGTCCCAAGGATATCTTAAGGGAAAGGGGGGCGCCCTGGGCGGTCGCCTCACCTAGCCCTACCCTAACGCCGCTACTAAATTTTACTTTACACTTGCAACTATTAAATTGATACGTAATTACTATGAAATACTACTTCAACGAGTTTGAGTCTATATTTCGCCTATTTTAAGTCAATTGGCCAACTATTCTTTTAGTAATGCAATCAATTACTATATCATGTGTAAAAGTAATAATAAAAGTATACCAGTTTCTCCATGACAAGCATTTGTCGTTCTTCTAAATCCACCATGGGTTCCTCGAAGGTCAACACAGGTTCACTTTCTATTTGATGCTCCCCACTGTCTTCATTGTAGAATGCCTCATCCATGTAGTGAGACTCTTGTTTTACAGAACTTCGATCTTCTGTAAAATATTTTTTTTTAAAGTAACACCTTGCATTATGTAGAATTTTTTTTTCCTTACAGTTGACTTAGAAAAGAAAGCAAATTTAATGATTTATTAAAATTTCGATATAGCTTGAAGGACCTATCTGTTACGCAAAAAATCTTCAGAGAAAACGAAAACTTTTAGTTGGATATATTAATAAGTGAATAAGCTTTGGTTTGGTGCTTTGCTGGTAATCTAGCATCAATACAACCGACGCGCGGTCCCCTTGAAACACCCATGGTGGTAATGAATGGGACTGGAACATATAAATATTGGAAACTTACTTGATGAATCATTAGCCAAGAACAGATCCCATATTTTCTTTTCTATATTAGAACTTAAGGTGTTAGGGTCGCCATTACTGGATTGAACCTTAGACCGTATTGTTGATTTCTTATCTGCCCAATACTGAAAAAATTAAACAAAGATTTAGAATAGCAAGTTTGAAAATGGTTATTGCATGAAGTGTTTTTTTATAGAGTCAATTAAAAATATCAACTCACTTTAACCCAAGATTTCATTGGTCTATTAGGTCCACCAAGGCTGTTAACAATCTTTGTTAATTTGAACCAAAGCTTTTTGCATTCATCTCTCTTCTCAAGCCCTCTCATTTGGCCCAACCCTAAAGCAGGATGTTTCTCCATGAAGTCCACTATTGCTATTACTTGCTCAAGACTGGGCCTTGACTGAAAAAAAATTACAAAATTTGAGACTTTCTTTAATCAAAATCATAAATATTTTTAACATCTAAATGAAATACTGAAGTTTTACCATATAATAAAATTACATCATTAAGTGAATTAAAATTTCAAAGAGGTAAATTATCACTATTATTTCTATAAACTACTGCTTATCCTCGCTGGAAATTAAAAAAAAGTCTGCAATTGAAAGTATGTAATATTTTTAACACAATAATTACTATATGTCTATCTCCAATAGTAGTGGATTTATTCCTACCCATCTTAATAACATTCTTCGAGATGAGAACTTGAAGTAAATTTCACTCGAATTAAAATATTAATGTTTTGTTTTAGCTTATAAAGCGTCACTCACCGCGATGGACCGATCCGTCATTTTCTTAATTTATTTCAATGGCGTATGTTAAAAATAACAGATTTATTTACATCTGTTTTATATATAAAGTTTTTGAAATGTTTAAATTCACTCCATTTCGAATCGAATTCACGTACTTTGTTACTATTTTCATAACAAAATTTCGCTCGATAGCAATAGTTTACGACAACCATTGGTTGGGGTAAAGCTAACACAGATAAACCATAATAAAAAAGTAAAAAACCAATAATAGTGTTATTTATTTTCATTATCTTGTATTAGATTTTAGAAAAGTTAAATCATTTTGTACTTTCACAAAAATAATTATTTGTCAATTACAGTTATTTCAGTAGTCAACAGTTGAATATGGCCTTTTGTGGCTTTATGACACTGAAAGTCTAACCAAGCGTTGTTGTTTAATTTAAAAAAAAGGCTGTCACACCGTCATGTCAATGAAGTTTGTCAGTCAGTTGTCAAATGTAATAAGGGATACGGAGTTTTTAATTTATTGATGTTTGTATCGTATTTGTATAATTAGCAACATACATATAGAAAACACTTCATCATCATACATCGTATCAAAAAGTAGTAGTGGGCACAAAATTACTTCTACCTAAAATATTTTATCAGTGTATTTCAAACAATACGAATATGCATTAATTATAGTACAAATTATATTAAAAAATAAAAATGGCTAATTCTGTAAACATATCCATTGAGGCACCTATTGAGAATCAAATACAAGAAATAACTTACGATGGCCAAGAAATATATCAGGCGTAAGTATATCTACAAATTTAAATATAAAATATATATTAATATATCGTTATTTCCTTTTATAAACAAATGATGTTGACATTTTTCAGACCACTGTCTATGTCAGAAAACCTAGCTAGGTTAGCACAGAAGATTGATTTTTCGAAAACAGAAGATGAGTTTTGTAATATTAAAAAAGAAGGTGAGAGTAGTTTAGAGTCAAAATCCGAGGATGATAATAAGGAACCGGGATATCAATCGAGCTTGTGGCCATGGGATTCCGTGAGAAACAAATTGAAGAATGCACTCACTGAAGTCAGTGTGCTTGCTGATGTGTTGAGTATTGCTAAAGAGAAGAGATACATGGTAAGCTTATTGTAAAAGATAATAACTAAGTAATAAGTTAGTGCCACTTGAAGTGTTTTACTGAAGGAACTATATTACAATTGAAATTGAATTTATGCATAGCTTTTTTGGGCAACTTTATTTTAAAAAACTATATTTCAGGTCTTAGATCCAATACAAGCAGAGCCAGTTGACAGTCGTCCCATGGTTCAAGTCTATGGTCGGAAGAAGGCACTGAGTGCTGCAGGAGCTGTTCTCCTTGCTGGAGTAGAAAGACTTCGTGCCAGCGAGACTATGAGGATGACTCGGAATATGCCTGACTTCCATATTGATTTGTTACGTCTCAGACAGAATTGGAGACTGAAGAAAGTATCAAATACCATAGTGGGAGATTTAAGTTATAGAACTGCAGGCTCTAAATTTAGTCAGACTGGGGTTTTTGAAGTAAGTTCTTCGACCTTATTATTATATATCTTACTAATATTATAAATGGATGTTTGAAGTATGTTGAAGGTTGTTTGATGACGGCTGAACGAATCTTGATGAAATTTTGTTGACATATAGAACATAGTCTGGAAGAACATATAGGCTACTTGTTAAGGATTTTTTTTTAATTTTGTGCCAACGGAGTCGCAGGCGGCTGCTAGTTTATATATAAACGCTTTACAAGAATTACAATTGTTAAAAATTTTAAATTTTCTTGGCATACCAAAAAATATTTAGTCAAACAATAACTGCATTTGTTGATATTTTGACCTTTTCTTTTGCATATTAAGTAGTCTACCCAGTGGCTACAAGCGATTGGCTTTATTGGTATTTGAAATTTTAAAATTATTATTAAAAATGTGTGTACCACATCCCAGGTTACAAAAGCTCCCGAGGAACAGATTGCTCAAGCTATGAGTATGAATGCATCCGGTCCTGCACCTTCTGCACTTAGAGTGACCGTCCCTCCAGAGTTACAAGGAGTAGCTTTTATCTCAGTACTTTGTCAGAAAGGTAATTTTTATACAAATTAATATATTAAAATGGATTTTTAGTGCGTAAATTTTGTTTAATGTTTTCCTCCATACTAAGATTTATGTTACCATTCTCATGGATTTATTTTTAAAATTTTGGTAGGGCTTATTTCACAATTTTATAAGAAAAAATATTCTTGCATTTAAGTTAAGATAAAGCAGACATAGAATGGGATTTTTCATCTTCAGCCAGTGTCAGTAATAATGAACATTTTATTACTATTGAATAATTCTTATATGTTTCTTTTTTACTAATGTTTCACATGCGAATGTTTTGATAGATAGATGGATGATTATTAGATAATAACTATGGCTTAATGGGTAATGATAAAATTTGACACATATGTAGAACATAGTCTGGAACAACTAATCGGCCACTTATTCATTTTTTTAACACCGCGCGGTCGGAGTCGCGGGTGACAGCTAGTCCTACATATATTAAAATACAATCTATTTTAGAGCAAGAAGATGTAGTGACAGCTACACTCAGTTCATCCGCATTAAACTGTCCGAGCACCCTCCTTGGAGATGGAGCAGACTTGCACTGGCAGCAGAAGTTGGAGGCAGCACAAAATGTTCTATTCTGCAAAGAACTGTTTGCTAGACTAGCCGCTGAGGCGGTACAGTTGGATGCATCAATACCACACATGGTTGTTGGCAATCAGATTATGGCTACGGTATGTTTAACATTTTATTTATTGTATCGTTTTAGCAATGAAATACAGTTTGTAAATCAATTAAATTATGCTATTTTTAGGTTCTTCCCGGAATACAATTGTTGATTGGTCTCTGTCACAATAATGGTCAAAATAACAATCACAACCCTGAAGGAATAAAGGTAAGTAATTGCATCTTTATGAGAGTTTCTCATTTTTGCCCGAATTATTATACTTGCTTCAAAGACCAAAGGGAAATGCTTTTCATCAGTATGATGTGTCAATTGTTTAGTATTGGACAGAGAACATACTAACATTTTAAAAATGTAGCCTATAATATGCTCTCATGCATCTGCTACCTTCTGAACAAACAGACATACAGACAAAAAAAAAATACGTTTTCGTTATCAGCAACGGAAAAAACATCGCATGTACGGAATATTTTTTTTCTATTATTACATACAGATATTCCAATACTATTATGTACAGATGATTGCTATATTGTTGTTAAGTAAAAGTTGTGTGTTCAGAGTGAAGGTTCCAGCGGCAAGTCTGAGCATGATCATGTGCTGGAGCACTCGCTGCACCAACTGCTGCGCGCTGTTCATCACAACAACACGCATCACCCCTTCCCGCATCCCGCCACTGGACCACTGGGGCCTTCCAAGAGACGATCTCTGGCAGGTAAAGACTTTAGGCTACACAAACTACACTCCAATCTTACTAATATCATAAATGGAGTGTTTGGTGGTATGGATGGATGTTTGTTAAAATGTATCTTCAGAACAGATGCACGGATCTTGCTGAAATTTGACATAAATGTAGAACAGCCTGGAAGAACTATTGATTGTTTGTTTTTAATTGCGCGCGGACGGAGTCACGGGAGATAGCTAGTTGTTGATAAGGAATGGTATTTTTTGTAACTCTACTTAGCTAGTTTAGAGTTTGGTTCAGATTTGCATCATACACAATTTTTTTTATGTAGACATTTTTGTCTAGGACCAATGGCTGCGGACAGATATGAACTGTTGGACATGAGCAAGGAACAGTCCCTACTGGAGCAGATAATACAGCAAGCGCAGCATTTCTTCATGCGCAGGCGCAGTGAATACGTCCTGGATACTATTGCTAAAGAGGTTTGTACTGTTTTAATCATATTTTATAATAGTATATTCTACTATATTAAATGTAGTCTGTATATATATTTTATTGGAAATTCTTAATAAATTATTGAATCTAACAATGTTTCTCTTTCTCAGGTGAAGGATCCCTTGATCGTATCACATTGGAATGCACTGAACAGCCCAACGCAGTCTTGTGTCAAAATTAACATCATGGCTTTTGGGTAAGTAATAGATCATTAGTTTAGCTAGTAGTCCTGATTAGTTCTGGTTTTCTAAAGTAAGATTATATTTTATAGTTACGATGCGGTGTTTCGCACGTCTCTTGTGGTACACGTGGGCGAGAAGACGCTGAAATGTATTTGCCGCGATGGACGTGTCCGACATCTCTCCTACGAGCTGCAGGAGCTACGGGACCTTATATATTGCCAAGTATACTTTTGCATGTCACGTTGTCGCCTTATAAAAGCCTGCTGTACATAAGATCCTAAAGTCAATCTAAGATTTAGTGACGCCTGATCAAATTTCATAGCAGTTTCAATCTTTTAAGGATCACTTTTGGCAAGATTAAAAGTAAAAACCACGTAACGCATCAGACCATGACTAGCGTAATCAAATTTCTTTGGTATTTGTCAGTGATGATTTACAATTTCCCTATTTCTGAATTACCACTTTACAGATTAAAAAAAACTACCATTCAGTAAATATTAGTAGAGAAACACTATTATTAAAATTCCAAGTCCTTATTGTTTATTTATGGTGCCATAGATCTACCAGCATCAGATGACGGCGGTGCAGGCGGTGGGCCGCTGCATGGGCTGGCAGTTGCTGGCCTCCAGCGCACACCTCGGCTCCGGGCCCGTCGAGCCTCTCAGCAATGCTTCATCCTGTCTGCTCGCTTCACCAAACGGTATGTACACTGTTAAACCAATTTTCCACCAGGACTACCAAGTTTTATTAAGTTAGCTGTCGCCCGCGACTCCTTTGCGGAATAAGCAAAAACTCAATGAGTAGCCTATGTGTTGTTTCAGACTATTTTCTACATCTGTGCCAAATTTCACCAAGATCCATTCAGCGGTTCCAAAGAAATCTTCAAACATCCATCCATCGCATTATATTAGTAAAGTTGCACTTCAGCCGCTCACAGTATCAATATATGTAATTATTTTGTTACAGGAGATAGAATGATCGCAATAAGATGTGAGCCATCAGTTGGAATCCAAGTGTTTATAGCACAATCGCCTAGAAAAGATTTCTTTGCAAGTGAATTGGTGCAAGACAAGAAATGGGAGAACCTCGGTGGCGCATTCAAAGAGATCAAATTGGAAAAAATGGAGGGCAAAAACTTTCTCAACAAGATGGAACTATTAATGGCCTGTCTTAGCAGTCCCTCATAATTTATTACCATAAACTTTTATAATTTTAAGAATAAAACCATTTCAAGCATATCGTATGTTTCATTTATTACATGTAAAAGTCTTAATGTGTAGGTGCTTAGGTAATTGTATTTTATTATTTATTGATGATTGTTCTTGCTTAATTATTCTCATGTCAATGTAGACTCGAGATCAGAATCCAAGGAACTGGAAATAAAAATTTAAAAATTATTAACCATGAAAAATAAGAAACAAATGGATGACTCATGGATAAATAACCTTTTTTGTAAAATGAAATTGTTAGGTTAGGTTAGATGACTTTTAATTATACTAATTCAATGATTTTCTATTAATGTGAATAAACTACTCAAATCTAAGATTACAAGTACTATCAAATTAGTAGCAAGCATTTCTCACTGATTCAAAAACTGTCCCAAATGTTGAAAAAAGACATAGTAAATTGTTATATAAAGAAAGGGACATGGAAGGACAAGGCAGAATTGATCAATAAGTTTTGTGGAAAAACAAAAATATATATTTTATAATAAAATAGAAATTAAATCTTAGCACAAGATACAGATAAAGACAATATGAGGTTCACATGAGTATTTAATTTGGTTTAACATAGATAAAATAAGTTTATCCATAAAACCCAGAATTATCTTAAAGTTTATATTATTAAGTTTAAATTGTACTATATAATGGTTAGAATTTTCATGTGGAATAAGATACTTGAATAGGCATTGTATTGTATTTAACAAACATTATCAACTACAACTGCACTAAGAATATTAACTTGACAATGTATAGTTAATGTGCGATAATATAAAAATAGATTCATGATAATCAGAGTAAATCAACATGTGAATAAGTCAAGCCAATTGAAATGTCATACAAAATAAACACATAAATCTTGTATGATAATTAACTCTGTACTTGTTTACAACTTTATATAAGTTGTAAATATCGGTTCAAACTGTATGAGTCATTCAATAAATACATGATGTAGAATATAAACAAAATAATACATTACCTCTAATTCCTCAGGTCATTGTTGTTGATGGAACTCTTCCCAGTATTTAAACCCTCCCGTAAGAACAGACATTGAATTTTAACACTTGGAAGGCTTCAGATAATGTTAACACTAAACCTAATTAAAAGCTAAGATTAAATTAAAGACGCTCTAGTGGTGACCTAGACCTCATATTACTTCCTGAAGAAGGATACTTGTTATAAGACTGGCCTCCGTTGCGGTTGAAAGGCCTGCCGCCACCACCGCCACCGCCGCCGTTGCCTCCGAAGTTATTGAAAGATCTGTTGCCACTTGGTGGGCCCCCGAACGACCGGCCCCTGAAGTTGCCTCCACCTCGCCCTCCTCTAAAGTTGCCACCACCGCGACGCGGCCCGTCACGTTTTCTCGATAACTCTACTTTCAATGTCGCGCCTAACATTTCAAAGCCATTCATCGCGCTACACGCATCCTCTGCCTCCTGCATGTTTTCAAATTCTATGAATGCAAATCCGGGGGGATTGAGTGCTACCCAAACGGAGTTCAATTTGCCATATTTGTCAAACTCCCTTTCGAGATCCTCTTTCTTTATGCCCTCGACGAGTCCACCGACGTACACACGTGTTCCACCCGAGCTCATGGTGCTTTTCTATATCTAAAAATTGCAACAATAAATTGAGTGTTTAAAATTATAAATACAGTGAACAAACAAAATGTCGCCCTCGCCGACACCGCGACCGTGCCACGCCAACACCGCACTCTAACCCAAACAAAGAAAACATGGACTTACATGAATTAAATTGAAGATATATATTTTCACGTTGAAAGTAAATCCTATACTACTATATTTTTCTATAAATATAATGTAATATATATGAAATTATTTATTAAAATATGAAACAAAACGAAAAACGGATTGATCGAATTGAAGAGTGAATGAGTAAGAGGCGGAACAAGGTTACCTTGAGCCGAAATGAACTAAATTGAACGAAGAAAATACTTTGTGTAATGTTGCTATATCTTAAAAAAACTGTAGAAGTTCTCTTTCTTAATTTATAAAATTACAAACTTCAAAATACTAATTTCAAGATAAATGAACTTTTTAAGTAAATAAAGTAATTATTAAAAATGAAATATTTTAATAGGAATGACCTAATTGATTGCGTTGAACCATGTGAAACGGAATGAGTGAATGAAAGATACATACAAAGTGAAAGGAGCGGAAAGATGAATGTACGAAGTTTCGTGAGGAGGGAGAAGGCTTTTGATTTGAAACGCACGAACACGAAGCCGAAGCAGGTGGGAGGGCAGGGAGGAGGAAACTACAAAGTAAACGTACAAAACCGGCCAAACGACTTTGTTCAACGGTCGCGCCTTAGCGCGCCTTTTCGCTTATTTTCTGTTATCCCACCCCACCTTTGTTAAATTGTTTTTATTTTGAGTGTGTATCAAATAAATTATTCTTTTATTAAATTTCCACCTTTATTTATAAAAATGGTGTGTAAGTTCAGTAAGTGTCGATGTACATATATGGTGTTTCCCTAGGTGTTGTTGTAAGGAGCGGTAGCAAAAGTGAAATGAATATTTTTGTGTACAGTTAGTTGATAATGGAATGCTCTAAAGACATGGGTTTACAGAAGAGACACAGTCAGTTTAGTGATACTAAGTACAAATGGAGGACTGTACTCGTGTTTGTTATGTTTGCTGTTTACGTTTGTAACGGACAAGCTGTATGGAGTGAAACGGATCCTTATTTACTAAACAAGTCTTTAGGACTGACTGAGTTACCTGGAGGTGTGTTAGCTGGGGGCCGAACACATTGGAAATTAGGTGGAAGTCCATATCTGCTTAGAGATGATCTCCTGGTGGAAAGGGAAGCTGAGTTGGTGATAGAACCTGGGGTGGAATTGAAGTTCGCCCCCATGGTTGGAATTACAGTACGCGGGAAACTGATCGCAGTGGTAAGTTCCTTTTGCGCAAAAAAAAAACTCTATGATAAGTATCAAGTTGGTTCAGTGGCAGTAACTTAGCAGCGCTTTGGGTCGTCGGTTCGATTCGGCATGTTTTTTTTTATTTAGGGTCAAGTTTCGGTAATTTCGCGATTGACAAGCACTGGTTAGTCACATAAACAACCTCGGCAAATGATAATACCACGCTTTACCTGTGACAAATTAATGAAAAAATCAATAAAAAAAACCATAAAAACCTTTGTACAAATTTTTCGTGATAATAAGACAGTCTTATTATAAAATTTGCTTATTCATAACCGAATCCGTTCTTTTGTGACAAGAGAAGAGTATGAAATATTCTTTCGTACTCTTTGTACTTAATATCCCTTGTAATCGTGTCATTGTAACTATTCGTTTAGCAAGTCCTCAATATAGTATATTTCCTCGATAACGCCCTAACTGATAATGTTATCAGAGCCTACGATATTGATTTATTCACCTGTTACTCGAGCCAAATATAGGACACGATAAAATTTAAAACAGTGGCAAACATTTTTATTCCTAAGTACTTAACACATTTATCCTATTTTCTTTTGTAAGAGGTTCATTTTCTCACGTTGATAGTGCAGCGTGGCGTTGCCAATTGTACGTATCAATTGAAAAATATACTCTCAACAAACCTGCCTACTTAGCACAACCAGTTATAACAAAACACCTTGCGATGTATGACTCATTTGGAATTAATAATCGAAGGACGACTTCAATAGGACGTCACAAACTAACGTCTCTCCTAAGATATATATTTATAATGGTTTACTTTATTTGATAAATGAAATAACTATTTGTACTCGTATATCTTTTAATCAAAATTCTTATAAGTTAGCTTATTATGATTTATCCAAAATAAAACTTTTTGGTAAACAAAGCGTTCGTAACATCACTAAAACCCCACGAAGTGTTTTATTGTACCTATTGTTTTTCCCAAATTGTAAATAAGATTTTTCACAATTTCTCGTTTGTCACGAAATTTCCAATTAAAATATAAATATGTGCAATAAGACAAAAATCTACTTTAGTAATGTAACCTACTTTTTTAAACCAATGGATCTTCATCACGCATGATTCACGTCGAATGACCCGATGAACATCTGTCTGACCTGCGACCTCGACATGTCGTTCCGTTCATGCAATCAGCCGTAAATCTCTGGTCTCACCATAGATCTACCGACCGGAAGATGAATCTATTTGTTGACCTTTTAATACCATTTGGTTTCCATTTTTAAAATACTTGTATATTGCCGAAAACATATTTTTATCCATTTTATTCTTATGACAAAAGAAGCAGATATAACAGTGTTTTTATTTTATACAAGTGTTTCCGCAGAGGAATTTTACGGAAATATTTTGAAGATTTTCAGTTTGTTAAGTGTCTATTCCGATGTTATCGGAGAAATTCTTATGAGATAACATGTATTTTTCAATCAAGGCGTAGATTAAATTTATTTTAATACTATAAACGCTTATAAAATAATTTATTAACATTTTTATGCGTATTGTTTTACTAAAACCTTATTTTCCGCGAATTTAGACATTAAGCCGAGTCGCGAATTTCCCACGGGTCTTGGTACACATGTAATTTATTTATGTACAGTGTGTTGGTAGTTAACATGATTTTTGTAGAAGTATTTAAAAAAAGGCATTATATAGATTGTGATAACACTGTTTATGTAAGTTCATGTAATGCAAAAGCTTTCTCTCTCAATAACATGATAAAATAAATTGCTTATGATGAGAATTTCTTGAGGCTGATATACTTTCACTGTCGCTAGAAGGCGTTAGTTTTTTATTATCAACGAAACCTGTCTACAGCACGAGCTAAATAAAAAAAGTCGATCCTTTCGATAAAAAACCACACCCTAATGTATAAGGGTGTTTCGTTTTATCATGTGTTATTCAAACTGTTTTGGCGACATTTTTATATATTTTTTAAATTGATAATGTATTTAATTTTTTTTAAGATAACATTTTACATTCGGTAGAAATAAAGCTTCATTTGTATTTACTAATTTTTGACATTATAATATAATGTCTGCCAGGTTACTAAGAATATTAAATTGGAAGGATGTTGCCACGCATAGACCAACGTCCAACGTAGAACAAATTACTGACCAAGCTAAGGCTCTCAAAGAGCTGAACATCTAGAAGTTATTAGATACACAAGAACAGTAAACAATAATAATAGTGCCCATTTTTTTAGGACGTCACTGATCACGCAATTCTTTATACACTTAGAAAAAAGTTTAAAGTATTATGTGAAGAGCAAACTGGAGTGATCGAATGCTTCTAAATATTCACACTAATCACAAAGTCAAAATTATTTGATGGCACATCGATACGTCTTGTTTGCTACCCTTGCATTGGAATATTAATCGTTCATATTATTTTTCCAGTTTACTGTCACAATGCGACTTAAGCGTAAACTTTTTGGATTACTTGTACTTCGATTTAATAAATCATTAGGGAGTGCCAAGATAAATGACGGTAGACAGATCTGGAGGACGATATCTTAATGTGCCAACCCAAGGATAAAGATTATGAATGATTGAATATATTCCTCTCATACTATAACACACTGTATAGTTTGAGAACCGCTGCTATGTAGAGCGAAGACAAATAACCTGTCCGAGGGGAGATAATGCAGGTGGAAGTAATTCAACAAACGTTCTCTGCGCTGGTGACGCGAAGTTCCGTCTATTGTAAATCCTACTTTTGAAAGGTCCTCAATTTTTTTATCAATATAAAGAAGTTATTAATGTTTCTGCAGTATCATTGTATATACAGGTGGAAATGATTTTATATCAATTTTAGAGATTTTTAGGATGAACATGATCAATTTAAGTCTAAGTTTTGTGATATATGTCGTATGTTTCTTGAAATATGCTCTTATATTCTTAATAGTTATGTTCATTATGGTTATTAAATGTCTATCCTATATTGTATTCCGAAAATACTTTGTAAATATTTCGAAAATAGCTTTGAATAATTTTATAGAAGTAAAAAAACCTTATCGTCTAAATTCAAATGATGATTAGGACCCCATATCAGAATAGTGTCAAGATCTGTAAACAAGATAACTGTGAAATTCAAGACGGTTACGATATACATATCTCCGTCACTACAATTGTGAGTTACCGCTTCAGTATTTTCATCGTAATTTTACATTAACTGAATTTCTACTGCACTCTATCCTTCTCTTTCTGTTTAAAAACCTGGTATAACAAATGTGGTTCATAGTGTTAGAAAGAAAATCTAACATTATGCCGGTGTACTGGCGCAACACTAGCCTTACCAAAATGTCGACGTTTATGTCCCCTCACTAATCATTCTGACACTTGAATTCGTATCGAAAGCGCGCCATTCGCGGCAAAGGATTAATTAATAATGTCTAAAAATAGTAAACAATAGACGTGTTAAATAGCCTACTATTCGTTATCAATAATATAGGACCCGAGTCTACTGACGTCATCTATTTTCTCAATTATATTGTTTACCATGCAGTACCACAGGATGTATTTTTACATTGTTACTAATTTTAAATACAAATATCCGTTAAAACAAAAAATTATATTGTGTTTTTAAAGCGATTGCACCGCTCCATTAACTGTTGTGGGAAAAAAATATTTAACTCTTAGTCGATTTCACGCACTGAATCAAACAATGCCGTAACTTGAGAGAGCCATGTTTAAATACTCCAAGAACACTTTTTGTTTTTATTAATTATGTTGAAATAATTAAATATTTGCTTAAATAATAGTTATTTTAAGTATCACATTTAATATATAATAGGTAATAAAAGTCAAAACCTAACCAGTCCAATTACTGTTAGGAATAATTGATAATTCATTTCGTGTCTGGCAACTTTAAATTACTGCCATACTCAATTTAATTGAAAAAAAAACTATTTTAACATAAACATCCTGCTAGTATAAAAAATCTTGTTATTTAAACATATGATTTAAATTAAACGGTTATTTCAATGTAACAGTTATCCGTTCTGGTTCAATAGTGTAGCTTGACTGAAATTCTTTGGTTATAGTGTGACCGAAAATAAGACTTTTTGCGGAAAGTCTAAAATTTTTTCCAGAAGAAAATATAGTAGTGACAATATCATCCAAAGAAGTTAGTAGTCTACTCTGATATACTTGTTAATATAATATTTTTTATAAATAGTTTGTACTGCTTCTTATATCCAGTTGACGGATGTAACTTTTGTGTTGCCTTATATTAGTTGTAAAATAAAAACATTACAGAACGCAATTGAAAGTAGAGTCATCGGAATAAGAATAAACAGTTTAATGTGACAAATTAAATAGGACTATTTATGTGTACTTGCAATTTCTTGTCACCCTATTTGCAACAATTCAACCGACCTTGAAATTGGATATCGAACGTAAATAGTGACAGATCAACAAATTATTTCTTGCTCTAGTTTAACAGCTGACTACTGTGTTTATAGATTAAAAATCTTAATGCCAACCTTATATGAGTAAATATCTAATTTATTTTAAAGTTTCTAGTGACAAAATTTGATAGTAATTTGGATGTTTCGACGACATTTAAATACTTTTTTATCGTTTGTATTTACAATTCTACTAATTACTAAGTTTTGTGGGTCGTACAAATATTTTTATCATCTTGAATGAAGGACCAAATCAATATGTATATTCGATAAGGAATCAATGACCGAAACTTTCCCAAGAAAACTTCCAACGATACAAAACTTGTTTGTCTTTAACAATCTTAACGGGAATCGAAGATACAATCAGAAAATAAGTCTGAAAAAACAAGTGTGACAATTCTTGACCACCATCACGTACGAAACACAAAAGCGTTAACATCAAAACGGTCAGTCACCGCAACCTATAAAAAAAGCTAATAGATTTACTACAAAATCACTCTAGTATGACGTTTGATAGTACAAAAAAAAACATAGATTTATGAATGAATATTTTGCAGTAGCAAAATAAAGTTTATCACACATTCTTACTCTGTGATTCACGAGATGGTCAATGACTCATACTTTATCAGTGTCACTCGAAGCTGACTAATGTTAGGTGTAGTGTAACATCCTCCATGTTTACGTTAGTATCGCCTTTAGTTTAATAAATCTCGTCACTTAGAGCTAATTAGCAATACCAAGAATCATTTTTCTTATCAAATTGGATAAACTGTATAATTTATCGTATTACTTTTAGCGACGCGGTTGCATGAAACGCTACTAATCATTACTTTGTTACTTTGAACAAAACTCTGGTTTCAAAACCGAGATTTTTCATGGTAATATAAGAAAATAGAGTCACCTGTTTCTGATGATTAGTAGACTTTCATCACATTCATGACATCACTATCAAAATAATTAAAAAGATAAATATGCAATGATACATTTGATATCTCTGTTTTTTCAAACAGAATGGAAAGGGAAAACAATATGTTTTTGTACGACTGTTTTAGCGGTGGAAATCAACGGCAACATTTATGCTAATCATCTAATCAATAATCATTCTGGATCGATTGAAATATCGCATGAGTTATTTTATCTAGTTTACTCTCTGCCCCTTTCAGAATATTTATGTGGACCCTCTTAGTGTAGCTTTAACAAGAGAAATCTACATTAAGGGTCTCTAGTAGTGATCTATAACTGTATTAAATTCGATGCGTAGCCATTGTTATGATATTTTAAGGTCAGACTGTAACAGAATGGCTTGTGTACAGTACGCGGAGTATCTGGGTTGCGCCGTGTGCCGCAGTAGACCTTGCGTAATGGCGACAGCTCACGTCATGCCTTGCGGCGCTAACTGTACGCGATATTGACCACATTTTTACTTTCTTATGACAACCAATAATATTTTCACACTTTTAAACATCTGTGTAACTTTCAATCTCTCTACTATTAATATCATTTGTTTTAAAATCATCTGATTTTTAAAAACTAAATTTACAAAGCTCCTATATTTTGGCAAAGTGCAAGAAAGAAGGATATGGGGTCACAGTCGGATGCGCGTCACATCCGACTCCAGCGTCTATGAGCTATATGAGAAGCCAGAGACTAGTACTAGGACAAGATTGCAACATTAAAGAGTTATGAATGTAGATGGCCACGAAAATCAGATATAAGGAATATGGCTGAAAGAGGATGACAAATTTTAGTTCCTGGTTCTATCTCATGAATTGTTTATAGTGATAATGCTTCAACGAAGATAAGGCGAAATCAAATGATAATGTTGATATTAAATCATTTCAAAAACCTAATCTTTTTGTCATACAAAGAATACAGACGATAGTTTGTAGGAAATTATGAATTTATCAATATTTGTACTATGTTCATGATAACAAATAAAGCTGTTTTACGTTCGTGTACTAAGAATATGGTTGATGGAATATAATATTAAAGCAATTCGTTAACCACACATGCGGTTACACGGTTACAAGGATCGAATTTGTTCCGGCAAAGTGTAATTTATAATATTATACGTCCTTATATTTTAAGTTGCAATGCGTTCACTTTAAAAGCTTACTTATGACGTCAATAATATGACGCGGGTTCATACATCTTATTTAAAAAAGTAAATGCCATATACTGAACTCAATTTGACCTGATCTTATTAGAACGTAAATAAGCCTTTGTCTTAGAGGTTCAATAAACTTATTTATAATATTTATAGTTCAAACTATATTCTTTCGATGTTGCAACATTTTTAATCGAATATTTTTATCCCTTCCTAAAAAAAACATAACAATAAATGTCCGCATGAGTTACAATAGTTGTAATCCACATTTAGATGGATTAAACCTAGATTTTAAATTAACAGATCTTAACTAGACTAAATTACAGCCGGTTAGAAGTTGATATTAACATTAGCACTTGATCAATAGAAGTATAACCTTGCTTTAAATTCCCCACAAACGCCGCGAACATCTAGATTCTTATCAGGCACATTGTACTGTGAAGGTTCACTGTCGGCATAGCGTTAGTCTACTTTTATAACCGCTTTGTTTTTTTTTATACCAATTAGATTATTTTAACCAGATTTTAGAAGGTTCTTAATTTGTTTTCAAAGGTTATAACCTACATCTTACCTTAGATTTTAAGGTTAGAGACTTAAAAATCGATTTTGATGATGCTTTTTTTCAAAAGCTCGTTAGTTATCTTTACATCGGTTTTATAGGAATGGTAGAAGTCATGTCTTATTTTCGCAGTTGTCAATTCTTTACAGCTATATATCATTTCACGGTTTCTAACATTGCCATGTGGAATAAAAGTAATTTGCCATAGGAAATTGCGTCGCAATAATGCAACGCTGATAGAAAGTTTTCATTATTTCTAAAGTTTTCATCTAAATTTCAATACATATGAATAAATCTATATCAAATCAAATTTCAAATTAATTATGTTATAATATTTTATTCTATTTTGGCTATTTGCTTATTCTAGCCATTTTGTATCATTATTGCATTCTCAATGCTTACAACAGACAATGGGATTGTTGTTTCAATTTTCTATTCGATCTCTCAAATCGTGCAGTTCTTCACGATTAGACAGATCACGATTATTAAAAAAAAATCGTATCTCTATGTAGTATGCTATAATAGTGGTAAACCTTATAAGCAACAATAATTTAATGAAGTTACGATATATTACTACAGATTATTCAACAGCATCAAAGATTTTTCTTAGCAATTGTGTGACCTTCTTAAATTACACGCATTAAAAACATTGTTTAAACCACGTGTATTTCGGTCTAGGTACAGACCTGTTTCCGTCCCATCTTTGGTCCTTCTTCAGGGTGAGATTAACGGTTTATATTAACGAGCGCGTTACGCCAGGCACTGAAATTCTAAATTCTTATAAAATTTTATAAAGAGAAGTATTTAGTCTACGAATTTAATCAGGAAGGACATCGACAGATATTCACTGTTAACAATCTTATTTTAGCTCTATCCATAGTGTAGTCTATCTTGCGCAAGATTCACGCACGTTCAGTGGCTCATGTCTAAAGGTTACACTGGCATATAACTAGGAATTGTTACAATATCTATATTATTCCATAGTTTATATATGAAGGTGTGATGATATTAAACACAATATTTTATATTTCGTAACAAGATACGTAAAGTTTGTTGTATAATGGCATTTAAATTATTTGGATATGCCTACAGGTCTCTTAATAACATTTTAGATAAACGTTGCCTAATAGAATAATTGTGAAACACATGTCAATGGAAGACGAGAAATTCCCGCCCATAGACAATTCTTGGATAGAAATACGTGAGGACTACGTGTTTATTAATTACCTGTGGGACTTAAATTGACATATGCATTAGGATAAACAAAGACAATAGCCATTGTCCAGACACAATGTTGCCATTCGCACATGACGATGATAATAAGCCAGCGCCCTAAATGTCAGGTGCTTAAAATTAATTAACGAAACTGTCTAACACACCCGTTCTAAACTATTTATACTAAAGAACATATTTAAAACCTTGATAAGCCTAGTTAAAAACAAGTTGATGGGATATTAGCAATTTAAATTTAGATTTAAATATCCATCTCTATTCATGCCACTGCGTATTTGCACGCTACGACACAACTGGTCCTACTGCTTAATTATAAATATGGCGCCTGTGACGTCATTTGGCATTGTCAAGGTATACATGTAGGTATAGATAGATGTTTAAAACACGCATTTTTGTACATGTATTCGTTATCAATCGCCATGTTTAAACTAATGGTTCGAAATGCTACTATTACAATCACTTTGATGTCTTGAAATTTTAGCTTAAATTCCTATTCTAGCAAAACCATAAATTTCAAAAAGAATACAAGCGACTTGGGTATTTAATTTACGCAACTAAATCTCAAATATTAAGGTAAATTCTGTGATGAATATGTTACAAAGCTATTTATAGAGGTGGTAGAACAACAAAGCTATAACAGTACCCGCAACCTGCAAGCCGACAAACCACAACAATGCATTTCGTGATCACTCGTATAGCCAGCGTGTGACAGATAAAATCGTTACGCTCTGCTTAAAACATGCAATGATTTAGTATTAAATGGGCTTCTAGTTTATAATTAACTTTAAAAGAATCCTAACCTAACCACTGAACAATTTTTTTTATTTAACCTAGGTCTTATACTTGTAATGGCTAGTATAATTATTTCTGGGTTTTATTCCTAGATATTTGGTGCATTAGATGGTCTTTTAATTAATAATTTTAAAGTTCTTGTAGATTATTATGTGAAATCGTGATCGCATTACGTTAAGAAATTCCCAATAACGATTCGCTGGGCAAACGGGTCGGGTATCCGCTGATTTCTCTGTTAGCAACAGATGCATAGTCTACTGCTGTCATAGAATTAACTTAAATCTTACATATTTTATTTACATCTCAATATTTGGCTTTTAATTAGGATTTCTAGAAAGCTTGTTTTAGGCTAATGGTATCTAGATGTCATTTTGTGAAAGAACTAAATTTTCTACGTATATACAGATTTGTATTTAGGTTCTAAACCAAAGTTTTAAAGTTAGTAAATAAAAGGAACTTTAGAATGTACTGTTAGTTTACTAAAAGCTTGCAAAATTATCAAAGCAATGGAATCGACACGAATAATATTGTGAAACAATCATGTCAGTATAACGGAAGTCCTTTAACGTCATCCTGTGCGATTGTACGAGCAAAAACAATAGTTTTTATTTATTGCAATATTGTGTTAGACCTAAAGTTTCAAAGATTTTTAATAAAAGGTAACAAAAAAACAATTGAAGACTGAAATGTCGGAGAGTAATCGATTTAGAGGACGAAAGTCTAATGTGCTAACTGACATAGAGTACAGGAAGATGTTGATTCCATGTGTCCATTCTCTTCCTATTACAACAAGGACGAGATATTGACCCCCAAAAAGAGAAAAGGTAGAACTATATACCGAGACTTTCTTGCACATTTCAGATAATATTTTCTCCGTCTTTATAATACTTCTGTATACATTCAGTAGCAATCGTTTACGTTTAGCCACGGCTAAACTCATTTCTGATTCCACGCTCGACTCAGTCAGCACCACGCGCCTTGTACGCCGGAAGTCATCGCCCCACAACTGACAACCGCCAACGGTCAACTATGGAATTTATTGTCAAACTGCACAGGCATTTTCCCTACGTCAATAAATCTGCTTGTATTGTATACTTGATAGTAAATACGGCACTTGATGTTGATAACTTGACAGATATTTAAATGATTTTCAAGTTACTCTATACCTACCATCTTTATTCTTACGTTTATGTAATTCCTCACTACCACAACATAGGGAAAAAATATTATGCTCTTTGTCAGACAGGTAAATTAAAAATTATTTAAAAATCTAACATGCCTTGTTTAACAACCTCGAACTTTAGCCTGTTAAGTGCCGTTTAGTCGATGTTATGTCGATAAATGTCATCGTTGTATTTAATATTCTTAGTTGAAGCGAGAATTTTTGCAATTCTCGGCGATTTTTTTCTTGACATTGTTTAATAACCTTGATATTTCATCGCGTCCTACTCATATTGAGAATGATTTAAGCTATATGTTAGTAAATCCTTTTCAGTAAGGTGATTCATATAAGTTGTTTTAGTTGATTCTTTCCTATTTCCGATATACGTATTCGAGTGCGTAGGTTTGCTTTAAAAAATAAAGATCTTATTTATACCCTAATCCGCAATTAATTTGTTGGTTAGTTCTCAAATATGAAAAATTCCATGAAAGATATTTGAAAACTAAGAAATTTTACGTTCCTGTTATGCGTTAGAATGACAAGTAAATCAATGTTTTGTATTAATGTTTCACACACCAAAAATGTGCATCTCTGCATCTCGGTGACAGCTGTCAAATTGAGCTATTATCAGTGACGACTATAATTCCACTCGGTTACAGCTAAAAACCGAAAAGGACAACCTGCAAAAACTGTTGCAGGCAAGGACGAGAGCTGTGACTCACCGCGTGGGTTGATTGAACTGGATTTATCTTTTTTATTAAATATCAAAGCATTATAATTATCTTTTGTTTTATATTTTAATTACTGAAATCAAAAATTATTATCACGAAGAAGCGGTGTGATAAGAAATTCATTATTTTACCACGATTTTTAAAAATGAAAAATTACAAAAAAAAAAATTAAATTACGAAGTGGTTTTTATAAATAAAAACCTTGTACAAAATGGTTGGAAATAATTTTAATCTCAAGTGATTTGTACAGAAATTACGATTTCGTTATCTATATCGAAACACTATCAAAAAGTAAACATACGCTTGAAACTATGCGTACCTTTATTATTAGTTTGTGATTCAAAATCAAATCCAAAAAGAGTAGAAATTTGTTTCAAGTTAAATTGATGACGTCAACTCGCACAGGATTGTAAACTTTCTCTTGTGCATTCTGAGAAAACCGAACATTCCAATTTGATGGTATAAAGCCTTTCTTTGTTTATAGTATGTATGACAATAAAACTATAAGGCCCACCACTAGGAAAGTGAAAAAAATGTAATACGATTTTTTTGGATAATACGCTTAAAGATATAATTCTAAGTGCCCTTACGATGGCACCTAGTTTTTTCACCGCAATTATTTTGATCCATGTTCCTTGAAATTTGGTAGCCCATATGACGTCACTCATACCGTGTAATTTAGCGACGTGAACAGATGGGGAGCGTCGGCACGTGACGGTATGAATAGGGGCCGTCAAAAGACAGGATGTGACTATGAAGTGCAAGGGCGATCATGTATGGTCGATGCATATGGAATTTATTTGATAAATACATTTCGATATCATAATTATAAAAAAATATTTAGTTAGGGTAAAATTAGTCATGATGATAGTGGCTTATGTGCAATGGCTTACCTGATACATCAAATGTGATAAAAGAATAGTATGTATTTAGAGATGAAATGGTTGTAATCTATTTAAATAACAAATTGTACTATTGTGTTGTACTTATCTCACTTCTTACTAATATTATAAATGCGAATATTTCGTTGGATGGCTGGATGTTGTGAACACATAGGCTAATTATTGTTTGTTTTTAAACCCGCGCGGACGGAGTCGCGGGTGATCGCTAGTAAAAAATAAGTTTTATGCATGTACTATATTAAAGTTTAAGGTCGTCTATCCAATATTCAATATGTCGACCGTGAGTAGGCAGTCGTAACCTACGGGTGCCATAATCGAACTTGTGATGTCATATGTTAATGACCTTTATGATTAGCATTGACTATTGGTACAAGCTAACCTCACGTGAAACAGAAAGTTTGTCTACGTTGTTTGGTACTGATAGATTTCAAACTAACTCCATAATATGTCATTAGGATTAAATGGTCATTTTATTGCAATTAAAAACTAAAATACGAATAATAAGGCCCACGACTCCATCCACCGGAATTATAAAACAAACTTAATAAGCCTATGTGTTCTTCCAGACTATGTTCTACATCTATGCCAAATTTCGGAGATACCTTCAAAAAAACATCCATCCATCCATCTTAACAATCGCATTTATAATATTAGTGTGTCAAATAGTAGTATAACTTTCTTTGGTTAAACAAGCATAACAACAATGAGTATTGCTTAAACCCAATTCTTTACATCCGATCATTCATTGGACTTGCTTCCGTCAACTTTCAAAATCGTCAAATCTTGTGCAACAGATTTAAATGTTATCGTAACAAATCAGTTAAATAGTAACTGCATTGTGATTCAACTTTCCCCAAGTTTTTTGTCTTTTTTACCTTAAGTTTGTTTTACCAAAGAAATAAGTTTTTATGGGATTTATACCAGTCACGAATTGTATTTAACTGTAATTGTAACTCGAATTGTGATCTGCGATTTATTCCTAAATGTGTGTCAATCTTACATCTTACTAATATAATATCTCCGAAAATACGGATGTCTAGACATTGTTATTGTTACCACGTAACTCAGAACCTGCTGAAGGGATATAGATGACATTTAAAACAGAGACAAATTACACTCTAGAATAAAGTGCAAGCTTTTCTCTTTTTAATACTACTCGGACGAAGTGACAGATGCTAACTATCTTATAAGATTAATATGGTAGTGAGCGATTCAGTCTAACTTTGTATGCTTTCTGCTTTGTTCCAGGGAAATCATGAGAGTAAGATAACATTTACGAGTACAGAAGAACCAGTAAAGTCATCACAATTACCCGCCATCAGACTGGTTGATGGTCCATCTGTCCTCGCTGGCAGAGTGCAGATCCTGCATAAGGGGCAATGGAGATCAGTATGCACGAATTCGAGAAAGTATGTAACAAAAATCACATCAAAACGCTTACTTCTATAATTCAGATGTTTTTTATTTGAATACAGTATTTCTATTGTTCTCCCATGTACTTATTTATGACGAGTACAATACCGTTATTTTTGTTCCAGTTGGACTATTAACGACATGGAGACCGCGTGCAGGCAATTAGGTTTCATGGGCGGAACGTTCTACAACTGGATGGACAGACAGCCGGGTCGGCACGCCCGCCTGTTATACGAGGAGCCCAAGTGTAAAGGCACCGAGTACGATATATTCCAGTGTGACTGGAATTCAAGACAACTCGGCTCCGGTGTCTGCGATTACCACCCAGACCTAGGCATTCAATGTTTACCACACCACGATGATAATGAAATAAAAAATTTCGGACAACATTGGAGAGGATTAAGATTTGAAAATGCAGTCTATGAAAGGATACTAACGGCTGCGAACACATTATACATTCCTACCTCGATGTCCATACTGAAACATGTAGTTGTAAGAAATGCTGGATTAGGTCGAGATAATAATGCAACTAGTGCCTTAGACGTAATTGGTGTACCACCTGTTATGGAAGACA
This sequence comes from Papilio xuthus, assembly GCF_000836235.2. Classification (NCBI taxonomy): domain Eukaryota; kingdom Metazoa; phylum Arthropoda; class Insecta; order Lepidoptera; family Papilionidae; genus Papilio; species Papilio xuthus. The sequence goes on along the minus strand of NW_013529697.1, from coordinate 1,423,322 downwards.
TAAAAATAACAAATTCCGCATTCAACGCTATAAACGTAACTTCTTCTAATGCTCCTATAGTTATTAACAATTGTACTATACAAAATAATAGAGGATATGGTGTATACGTAAATTCCACATACGGCATGGCTAGAATTGAAAACTGTTTGATTTCCGAGAATGGCGGCGATGGTGTAAAGTACGTTGTTCATGAACTAGCTATTAATGAAAAATTCGATCGCAGTGAAATATTTGATTTATGTACCCTAGCATCAACTCCTAGTCAAACATTCCCAATACAAATGTCCATCGAACAATCTAGATACTCGAATGTGGAAAGAGATTGCCACCAAAAATTCTATACTAGACCAGATCACGTACTTACATTAAGCTTCTTGAAGCTTTTAACGAATACTAACAACACTGGAGAAATATACATTTACGATGGTTTAACCACAGACGATAAATTATTATTGTCTTTTGGTATTAGAAATCATACCCGCCCTCAAAGTGTTACATCGACTAGAAATCGTATGTATGTGAGATTTCATGCCAACACGAGAACAGATATTGTGGGATTTTTACGCTTAACATCGGGATTGAGTAAAACCTACGACTTGAATATTTCAGATACAATTATATCAGACAATAATGGTAGAGGCGTTGTTATTGAAAACATAAGATCACAAATCCATATCCATCGAACATCAATATCGAATAACAATCATGTTGCGGGACTTCATGTTTTAAACGGAGCAGGAGATGTCAATGTTACAGAGAGCAGAATATCATTCAATCAAGGCGATGGTGTAAATATAACTGTTACTGGAGGAAACAGGAATATATCTCGAAGCACTGTTAGTTCTAATAGTGGTTATGGCATTGCTGTATGGATAAATAACACTAAAGAAACTGAATATATTCCAATAAATCAAACAACCGTGATTGAGTATTCAGAAATTTTTAAAAACCTAGATGTGGGTATATTGCACGGAAACTTTTGTGGTGACAGTTGGGTTAATTTGACTGGAAACTGGTTCAATTCGAGTGTTGAAAGCACTGTTGATATAGCATCTTGTTGGAGGTTTAACGATCCCCCTAAATTACTTCACTTGCAAATAGGTCACAATAAATTTTATCAAAATCTTCGGGTTCCAATAAAACTACAGCCAGCTTTAAATGTCTTGGGAAAAATTGAGTATAATTATTTTGAACATGGTGATTACGGTGCCATAGTTATAATGAATCGTATAGAAGGCAAATATTTAGAAGAATTTGAAATCCTTCCTTCAAGATTTTATATTCAACATAACTATTTTTACGGCAACAGAGGTCCCTTTGTTGTCAACCTAGGTTTATCACCATACAGTGACTTACAGTATATATTATTTTCGAGAAATTATCTTAGAGATAACAAAATAAGAGAACCTTTTGAACCATTAGAAGGAATTCCCTCTCGTCTCACTCCTAGAAGCAGAGTAGCAGCAACAATTGTTTTGGCATCAAGTAATATAGACGTATTTAGAAATATAATAAATAACCCGGAAGCGCAATACGAAATCGGATCACACGTTGAAGACCAAAGTAAAATTCTAAACTGTACTTACAATTGGCTTGGTTTTGGAGAAGAAGAAAAAGTTTATAATAGATTATTTCATCGAAAAGATCGCTACAATTTGGCAAGAATAATTTATATGCCGTATCTACTTCATAGTAGTAATCCTGGTGCTACACAAATTAATTACAACTCTTTATTCGTTCCACAATTTAATATACCAGGATCATTTGTTGTTGGTGGCGAAGTGGAAGGAATAGAAATTTTAAGACAAGGAGAATATGATGTGGACAAGGATATAAACATTAGGCCTGGAGGTAAACTAGTACTACAGTCAGGTGTTACATTGAAATTCCCGCCAGCAATAGGAATGATAATTGCAGGTAAACTTGAAGCGAGAGGTAAACGTCCTAATGATATTACTTTTACGCTAAAAGAGGATGTTATCATGAGTAACGATAGTATTTACGAAACAGATACTGAAGTAGAGCCAACTACTCCAGGTTATGTGGAACCAGTCATACCTATTAGACTCCTTGGCGGACGAACTCAATATGAAGGAAGACTACAAGTGCGGCTTGATGGTAAATGGGGAACGGTTTGTAATTATGGTTGGAATATCATAAATGCTGCTTTAGTTTGCAATCAACTAGGATTAGCTTTAAATCCAAGTGATTGGTTTTTAGAACCTAATGAAATTCCGAGTGCCGGTACCACTGAAGACATTATTCTTTCTAACGTTGAATGTACAGAATTTGATAATGATATAACTAAATGTAAAGCAGAGACTGTTGAACATTTTGAAAATTCTTGCACACACGATAATGACGTTGGTCTCCGATGTTATGAGACAAGCTGGGCGGGTCTAAGATTTAGTGTTATTGCTGAACGCTCTGACATGCAATACATAAACATTGAAAAAGCTGGCCTGTTAGATTATTCCTCGAATATTTTCAAACCAGCTCTACAAATAGATTTTTCTCGACATGGCTTGGAAAGTGTTAAAGTATCTAATAATTATCATGATGGTTTGGGCATTTTATACTCAGATTTATATGGTGCTGATGCTATAAATGTTATTAGGAACTCAGAATTTAGTAACAATAAAGGAAGTGGAATAAGTTTTAAGCAATTGGGACTGAAAATACACAGTTCTATAATAGAAAACAACAATATAGCAGGAATCTCACATAATCCACATATAACGGGACTTCAGCAGAGAGAATTAGCCGGATGGTTTAATTTAGATCCAGGTTTGAATGTTGATGAACTTAATTATCGACCGATAATGATTCCAGATTATGAAACAGATATAAGTTTGGTGAATGGTGAAACACGGCATTTAGTGTTCAATAAACATTATGGCGAAAATATTGTCAAAACCTACAACATCCGATGCAACCCAGGTTACGTTCTTGGATTACAACTTTTGAATCCTATTCACAACTTTTCAACAGAGAGTATCTGTATTTTCGATTCACAAAATATTAATGAAGCAAGTACTAAATGGTGTCTAGATCGAGATTTATCAACTTTTCCCACTACAAGTAGTAGTTTTGGAATTGTATTAAATTATGAGAGTGGTCGAACTGCTTTAGGTGGAGTGGTTTTAGTTGTAAGCACAATCACTGCGCCAGTACAAAACATAAGAAATCGAATTGTCAAAGGCCCTGTACCGACACTGCAGATAGTTAATTCAAAAATCAAAGGAAACACAAAAGGTATCAAAGCACTTTACTATAATCGTTACTTAAACGAGTTGGGAGATCACTTTTTACGAAAAGCTAATGAAACAATAAAACTATTTAATTGTGAAATAGCTCACAACAAAGAAGAAGCCATTTTCGTTAATACACCATACTGGGATATCCATGAAAGCAATATTACTGAAATAACTATAATGGTCAATAACAGTTTGATCACAGACAATGGCAGAGGAATATATCATTTTGCTAGAGATTTAAGAAGCTCAAATAATCTGTATCATTATGTACTTCAAGATAACACAATTGAAAGGAATAAGTATGGTGGCTTTGATGTCTCTCTACCTTATGTTTGGCAATACAATGAGAATTTCACACATTCTATTTTTATGTATAACAATACTTGGAGGAATAATCAAAAGTTTGAATTGGTAATTGACGGTCATTTCGCTGAAGTCAATATTACTAAGAATATATTCACGGACAACTTTTGTAAAAACGGCTTAATAACTATACGGGGTATGGAAAAGAAAATGAAAATCGATGGCAATTCTGTTCAAAGAAATAACGGTCAATACATGGTGCAATTTAATATGGACAGCCAGAGCGAAATAATGGGATTTGTGTACGCAGTTTTTGTTTACAACCAAATCAAAAATAATTATTATTCGTCTAGCATTAGTAGAGGTGCGTTGTATAAAACTCTAAACCCAACATATGTTATCGGCTTTAAAGGAATACAGAAAGTTAAAGTCAGTAGAAATCTTTTTGGAAACAACGCCTTGCAATACACTTTGGTAGCGGGCATTAAAACTGCTAAAATCGATAATTTACTAGACGTGACTGAAAATTGGTGGGGAAGTGCCGATGAGAAAGAAATTAAAACACAGATTTTCGATTTCGATGACTGGAATAACCACGCAATTGCTACTTATCTACCATATTTACTTGAAGATAGCTTCGATTCAAGTGTGTCTATAACTTTTACTACAGAGAATTCAATTGATATCGATGCACTCGGTGGGAGACTAAATGCAGATCTAACTTTGGAACCACGATCCGCACCTTATATAATAAAATCTGATATCACAGTGATGCCAGAAGTAACATTCACTATAAGCCCAGGCGTAATCTTAGAATTCGCACCAGATGTAGGTATACTAGTAATGGGGACATTACGGGCGATTGGTCTTGCGCAACACCCCATTTTGATGAGACCAATATTATTGAACGAAAACAGTGAAGTAAGTAAGATTGAGAAGAGAGAAGTTGGTCAATATTCTTCAAGCCATCACAAGCATAAACGGCAATTGGAGAATTTGATGGTACAAAAATCTATAAGACTATGCACGGGAAGAAATTGCTCTATTAATGATATTAATACTGAAAACACAAACGAAGGTTTCTTGGAGTACTACAATAAGACTACATTGCAATGGGTACCGATGTGTGACAACCGTTTCACAGAGAGAAACGCACAAGTCGTTTGTAGAGAGTTAGGATTTGATCCAATTAACGTTTTCTTTGCTCACGATCGCAGAGTAGAATATCATAGTAGCTCTTTATCTAGAATTTGGTCTTGGCCTGAGCCTTTACAATGTGTCGGAACTGAATATCGGTACGAGGATTGTCCGATTAGATTGAACGGGCAACTTTACGGACATAGACATGAATGCAAATGGGATTCAGATTTTGTGTTTATACACTGCGGTGAAAGAAATCTAGAAGAAGGTCTCGATTATTGGGGTGGTATACGTTTTACTTACCCAGAATTTGAGTACTCACTCTACGAGCATAGAATTCATGACCACCATACTCACGAAACCATGAAAAAGGTTGAGAGCGTGTTAGAAAATGTGCATATAATGGGAGCTGGTATTTTACACAACGAAAAGTCTCCAGCTGTGCAAAGTATAACAAAAAATCCAAGCATCCAAAATATCAATATCACTCGATGCGCTCATCATGGGATCAACATCATCTCGCCTACAGATACTATTAACTTGATGTCTAATTCGATAAACGATATTCTAGGTGAAGGAATAAGTGCTATATCATTAACTGGTGAAGGTAGAGAATCAGAAGAGTCTAGTTTTACGCCTTTGAAGGATTTAAATCTACCTTACCATCTGTTCTCTGTCATTGACATTTGCGACAGTTCTAAAGTAATAACGGTGGAAGAACGAGTCCTTCTTTATTATAAATACGATAATAATCCAGTAAATTGTGTGAAGATCTTCAAGAGCATGTTCCGAGTGAAACCGTTTGGTTTTCGACTGCTTCAATTTAACTTGTTTAATCATACATTAAACTATGGAAAACGTGATTCCCTGAGTCTTTACGATGGAGATATTTACAATATCACAGCTCCACTCATTGGTTACTTGGAACATGGATCACCTGACGAGAAGAAACTCTTCAGAACAGAAGGAGCAAGCTTAAGCGTGAAATTGTTCGCAAATGGCGCTTCATCGGTCCATGGATTTATTGCCGAAGTCGTCACTCTGCCTATATCAGCTATAGGACTGAGTAAGTACTTTTAGACATTATTAGTTTGAATCATTTGGCGTGAATGACGCGCTTTCGTTACCAAGTGTCAGATTGATTAGTGAAGGGACATAAACGTTGACATTTTAATAAGGCTAGTGTTTCGCCGATCCACCGGCACACTGTCGGATTTTCTTCCTAACAGTACAGATATAAACAGTCACCATGTTATTTTATCTCTTGTTAAAAAATGCTTATATCACGCTCACAAAGTTAGTTATCAAAATTTAAAGAATTTTGTTGTAATTTTCTTAAATTTCCAGACCGTGATGTCCAACACAATATATCGAACAGTGAGTTCATTAAGAACAGGGATGGCGCTATCACGTACCAGTCAGTCGGAGAAGTAAATCCATTAGTAGCGATCACTAGAAATGAGATAACTGACAACTGTCTCAAGTTATATGGCAACTTCACCACCTGTCCAGCCGCTGTCAGAGTTGATGTGCAGAATACACAGACGTTGGTGTTCCGAGTAAGTTACCATGTTCTTTTAACGTACATATACGTACGTGAAATGCAGTCGTTCTGGAGATACCTTCTAACAAACATAACTATCAATCTAAACATTCGAATTTATAATATAAGTAAGGTTATAAATGTATGATTTCAGAACAACTTGGTGAGGAAGAACGTGGGAGGTCTGTTACTACGCGCCGATTCCCGAGGCTCCGCTACTTCTCTTCGCGGCTGGATACACAACAACTTGTTCTTTGAGAACCATGATCTATCCTGTCTTAGAGTTGAAGGTAGGTAAACTACGAAAATATTACCTTGCCACTACCGTTTTCTGTATATGGTAAGGCTATACGCCCTGATATTTTGTGCCTATTTGAATTTCGTCATTTTGACGATGTCGGTTGCGGTGTTGATGATTCGAACAAATAATAGAATCTAAAATTAACTGTAAGTATTAACAGGCGCTTTTATGTCGAAACGAAGCAAAAGCTGTGATTTTCAAGCAGCGACCTGTCCATATCTCTATAAATCTGTGCATGAAACTTAAAAAAATCATTAAAATGAACCGATATTTAATCATTGCGAGAAACAGCAATTGCTTAAGCCTTTCAAATGTCCATTCCATATGAATATATGCAGTTTTTTGTCGCTAGACTTATCTAGACTGTTGTTATGTTAGACTGTTATGTGGCCTTTGATATATTAAAATAATCTGTTCTTATTTCCAGGACGTCAATCTTCTCCTTACCAAGAAGTTACCATCTACCGTAACTACTTCACTCGTAACCGAGCTCAGTACAAAGACGTAATAGTTTTACATCAGGTTGTCTCCAATTTTACACACAATTATGTGCATGAGAATACGGGACAGAGAATCTTAGACGTATCCGGCTTCGACAAAGTCCGCCTGCCGATATACCAGACTACTTCGCATAATGGATTTTACAAGTAAGTAGCAAATACCATAGAGCTGTTTAACCAATTCTTGTATCGTCCATAGATTTTCAAACTTTTTTTTATATACTCCTTTTAGAATATTATTCATCATCAGCTCACTATACGTTCCCACTGAGGGGCTCGGAGTCTAGCTAAGTTAAAGGTTATTAGTCTAAAGATATGTGTGAAATTAACCACGCTTCCTAAAGGTTGACTTTACACATATCTTTGAATTTCTTCGCAAACATGTGCAGGTTGCATCGCAATGTTTCCCTTCACCGTAAGAAGGTTGAATAAATGTACATATGAAAATCACATACATACATTGGGTACGTGACGGGATTTGATTCCAAGACCTGCAGATGATAAGTCAAGTGCTTAACCCTTGAGCCACTTTCGCCAAGTTGTTGTGATCGTTGTACAGATCTTTTGTAAATCAAAAGTAATTGTAATATTTCAGAAACTACGCACTGGATCGTGTAGGACGCGCCACTGTAGTAGCCGGCACTGCTGGACAACACTACGTAGATAACATCTTTTTCAACCCTGACAATGATTATGAAATGATCACTGTCAACCGTTCTATGTGAGTATTTAACTAATACGTGCTTATTATTGTCATTAATAATGTGGAGGTATTAATAGTAATACTATTAAAGAGTAAATAACAATATTAAAGTTGTTAGAAGCTTTAAATTATCGAACTCTGACGAAATATTCCATGGAAAGTTTTTTTTAATTATTAATAATGAATATTTAAGGTACCGCTTATATCAAATTCTCTGTATAAAACATATGGTCATCCCTGTCATTATCTTTGACAAGATAGAGATGACAATATGTTTTAAACGGGAATTTTGGTCTCAGAAACCCACTGTAAATAATAATAATATTAGTTAAATAAATTCAATGGAATGGAATTTTTCGGAAGTAGTCAAAATTCTTCATACAAACATAAAGTGAGGTTATAAAGGTGATACTCGATACAATTGTATTTCATACATTTTGAATGAATTGCATGTTTCATGTTGCATGGCTGCCGGCGAATAGCTTTGTTGACTATAATCCCAATGCTATGAGGTGAGTTCTTACAATTTTTTTACCATTAAATTCCATTACATTATATCAATACTAGCTATCGCCCCGACTCTGTCTGCGCGGCATAAAAAAGGTAGCCTTTGTCTTCTTCCAGACTGTGTTCTACATGTGTGCCAAATTTCATTAAAATCCGTTCAGTTTTTCAGGAGATATCATCAAACAAACATCCATCCATCCATCTAAACATTCGCATTTATAATATAAAGAAGTAAGATTTTACATTTTATATGGTTTTTATTTCTGTTCATATGAATACTAACTTGCATCATTCGCTTTTTGTTTTAATAATATTTTATGTATACTTTCTTGCACGTAATTAATAATATTGCATGTATTTATGTCTATATTTATGTTTATTATTATTATTATTAATTATAAAATGTTAATTCACAGAGAATAAATAGAAAAAGATTTTTTTATGAAAGTTCCTAAATTTTTTTAATTCGTCGTGTTTTTTTCGTCGTTATTTAATCAATGATATTGTTTAACATTGTAATAGCTTTCTTTTTTTTTAAAAAAAAAAACAATATCGCTAATTATAAGTGACTTAATTTAAAAGATTCTTTTTACATTCCTAACCTTAAAATATTAAATTCCAGCGCACTAGAACTGTGGAGGACTCGTATCGATGCTAAACACAACTATTGGAGCTACAATGAAAGCTTAGCTGTCGCCGGCAGAATTCGCGATCGATCGGATGACCCATTGTTACTCGAGGTAACGTGTTATTTTTATATTAAATTGTTAAATATCTTTTTAATAATAAAATCTATGCTTGTTTTGTTATATATACTCTGAAATTGTTGGCATTTTAAAACGTTGATAACTAAATACTTATACCTAATACTATTCACTGTTTAATATGTTAGGAAGAAAATCCGACATTGTGTCGGTGTACTGGCGCAACACTAGCCTTACTAAAATATCAACGTTTATGTCCCCTCACTAATCATTCTGACACTTAACTTTGTAACGTAAGCGAGCAATTCGCGCTAAAGAATTCTAATTAATAATGTCTAAAAAATAATACATTTAAACGACTTATTAAGTTGAGTATTGCTAGATATTTCGCACATTTGGAAAGATAAGAAGAAGTAACTTTTAAATACAAAGATATCAATATACTAGCGATAGACCGTGACTTTCTTAGTGCAGAATTAAGAAAAAAATAAGACGAATTGTGAACCTTCTCCTTTTTGAAGTCGGTTAAAAAGGCTATATTACACCAATTTTATTAAATGTATAGGTTTAATAGCTGATATGTTGTGTTCCCAGGTGGATTACCAGCCATATCACATGAACAATCTGACGGTACTTGGCGGAGGTAAATGTCCGCCCGGCTGGGACGCGGTCTCCGGTACTTGCTATATGTACGTCGGAGCACCAATGACATATGAACAAGCAAGACTTTTCTGCTTGGTGAGTTGAGATTCAAGTTAATTACAAGTGGATTTTTATATAAACATATTTCAATCATAATCTTCAAGAGTCTAAATAAAATATTGTATTTAAATGCGTATGTGTTTTACCAAAAAAAATTATCTAGAAGTCATGAAGTTTGGTTTAGTAAATATGTTTAAAAATATCTTAAAACATCTAATAATAATTTTTAAATATAGCATCAGAACTGTGTTGATCGATAAATAATAAGTTATAGAAGAAGTATTTAATTTCGATGAATGCTGATATCGACTCCGTGGCGCAACGGTAGCGCGTCTGACTCCAGATCAGAAGGTTGCGTGTTCAAATCACGTCGGGGTCAAGAATTTGTTTTTATTTTTTTGATTATTTAATATGATTAAAAAAAATTTAACAACAAAAAAATATCTTTAAACATATTTATTTAAAAAATTGAGATTATATGACTCATTGCCGTGAGATTTAGTTAGAAATATTTTATACTGTATACTGTGTATATTGTTGTATTGGTACATACAAAGTTACCAACATTAAAAAAAAAAACACAGACTAATTGAGAACCTTCTTCTTTTTATTTATTATACACGTACACACAACAGATAAATGAATAATTAACAATATACAACACAATAAAACTGATAAATTCTTTTTAAAATCGGTCAAAAAAGAACTTTCAATAATTTACGCTATCGAATTTTTTTTTCTTCAGTCTGACAACGCGTCAATGCCATACGTGAGTGGTAACTACGAAGCACTGTATGAATTCATCAGACGTCAGAGCCAATGGTTCCAGTATGGGGACCGCGTCTGGGTCAACCACATTGACTACGTGACGCAGTGCACTTCCTTCGCCTTCTCCGCTATAGAGATAACTGATTGTAATCAAAAGAATGCATTTATATGTGAAATTGGTAAGTTAAAACTATTTACAGTCTAAATGAAATTGTTTGCTTTGAAATTTAAAAAAAAAATAACTGTGGTTTTTTTTTATTTTTTTTTTGTTAGATTTTTGTTTGTATTTTCGTGATTTTTTGTAATGCAATTTTTTTTTGTTTTTTTCTCGGATTTTTTTTTAAATTCTAATTATATTTAATTGCATTCATATGCAATTTGAGTCATTCGAAGTATTATAACAATTTAATGTACTTACAGATCCAAAGATATCAATCGACCCGCTATCATGGCGGGGGGACACGCTGGCCGTGGCGTTCATCGGCGTGCTGGTGGCTGCTGTGGTGCTGGTGGGTGCTGCTCTCATCTGCTGGTACTCCAAGTCAAAACACAGGTCAGTTTTTTTATAAAAAAAATATATTACTTTTTATATATCAAAAGGTGACAAACGAACGAGTGGCCACTTGAAATCTCTGAAATAGCGAAGCGACCGTTACCCATAGACAAACCCACCTGATGGTATCTGAATGTGGAAGGTTAACTAGCTTAGTAAATACTTATTTACCCTACTCTTGAAGACAGCCACGTAGCTGGTTACAACATGATTCTTCTTTATAGCAGACTTACGGTTACTTGAGACTTTGTTACCGCCAAAAAGTAACCTTTAATATTATATGTCTTCATGCATCACTTACTTCTATTTAAAATTAGACTCAGCCTTATTTGTGATAATTTAGAACTAACGCGGACTTGTAGACAAATAGACAGACAAAAAAAATCGTCATAAGTAGGTAACGCGAAATATTTTTTTTTCGATGTTACACAAAGGTTATGGCTGACTTCTGGTTATAAACAGGGAAAATGATAATTTAATCAGCGTGACATCAATTCAGCGTACTGCCAGTGAAGTGATTGTTATAATGTTCAATATAATAATTTTCATACTTTAGTTACATATTTTAGGAATATATTTATTTTTGCAGACATATTCAACGTTTGGAGCGACGTAACTCAATACGACAGTCGTTGCATTCAGTCCGGTCAATTGGAAGCATTAATGGTGGCTTCCCTGATAACACATACAGAAGGAAACTCGCACAGATGGTAAACACATTAAATATTTTTCCCATTGCTATAGAAAATTATAAAAATGCCAATATTAAGAACGACTTGTTCAAAATCCCTTATCACTGGTTTCTGAAACCAAAATCTGTATTTATCGTCATCCCTGTCATTTATTTGCAATAAAACAGAGATAACAATATATTTGAATTGGGGTTTTTCGTCTCAGAAACTCATGATTAGTTATCAAAGATTATACAACACAGATTGCCTTATTTTTACTTCAATAATTATAATATAATTTAAATATAAAATGTACATTTAACTATTCCAGAGTACACGATCAACTGACACACTGACTAAAGGCTCGGACTACCGTAAGATACTCGCTTCCACCACATCCATGGAATCTATGGAGAAAAGCCAATTCAATTCCTCCATAGAAGACAACCAAAGCTTTGATATCTACGAAGCACACAACCCCAGCAATGTCATACAACTCAAACACAGTACATTCAATAAAAAACCATCACCAGAATACTCCGTACCAGAAACAACCAGACCATACAACTTGGGGTACCGAAACGAAGGTTATAAAGAAAATTCCAGTACCATAGAAACACCAATGAGTGCTACAACAGAAGAATTACCGATAATTCATCACCCAGGTGGACTGTCATCACCTGATGATGAAACTTTATCACCGAATAACGATTCTCAATACTTCACATCGGATACATTACCATTGAGACCGTTAAATTCTGATCCTTTAACTTTAAAACGAGATTTAGAGAAAGAGGGAAAGATATACGGCCCGTACGGTACTCCTAACTACGGTACACAGCCAAAGCTGTCTTTTCTCATGGAGTTAAGGTCTAAAATGCCGGAGCAACCTCAACCAGGCGCCGTACCGACTACTACATTTGGACAGAGGACAGATACACCAGGTATTTTTTTACTTAATAATTCTTTATAATCTGTCACTAGTTTACGAAATACAAAGTCTAAATAGCCATGATTAAATTATAATAATTTATTCTTATTTTATTAATAAAAGGGAAAATACTCATGGTATGCAGTTGGCATATTCTTAAAACTATAGAAATAATATCAATTGATAAAAAAAAAATTCATTAATAGGTAATTTTTAATTCTAAGTATGAGTTTTCACTGTCGAAAAACTTAAACAAAATTTATATTTTATTATTAGAAACACAGATTTTAAGTTTTGTCGAAATAATTCTACAATGGAAACTCACCCTAATTAATACTTAACAATCCATGTGAACAGATCAGCAGCAGTTCTACGACGATACGATCGCGTCGACTCCGCAACCTCAGTACTACGACTCACAATCAGAGGCCCTCGCGAGTTACGACTCCAGTCCAAACTCCTCGAACACATACCCATCAGACCTGCACTCCAGGTCCAAGTCTGAAGCACTACTCGAAACTAATTTCGACTTCGATGAAACAACGCCCACACCAATGACCGAAGATAGCCGATCTTACAGTCAACCATTGGAAACAGCCATGTAGTAAATTTTTTAAATAACATTAGATTAGCACTAAAAAAACGTTTAATACAATGCAATCAAATATGATTACTTATAAAGATCTAAGTAATTTCGATCGTTGTATGAATTAAAAAATAATTGCAACGTAAATTAAAATAAAAGAATTTGTAAGATAATCATAATAAAGTGCAATTAACTTCACTAAGAGGCCTTAATAAAAATTCTTATAGAATTTAATGAATATTAATTAATTCTTTTTAATAATATATTTGTACTACTGACGTACGTTATTAAGTTTGCCGCGAAAACTTCTCACAGATCAATGTTGCTATCAATTATTATCTCCAATAATTGTGGTAAAATGTAAATATAAAATTAATGTTGTTTGGAAAGTTTTGAATAGCTTATTCAAAGAAAGTAGAAATCTTATTACATATGTCTTCGTTTAGGAATAGTCGTTACTAATTAAGTATCTTGAATGGCATAGTTGGGGTGGAAGAAATCAATGTTAAAGAAGCAAAGAAAAGACTGACAATATTTTTCACTTAATGTAACGTACTATTGCATTTATATATTTAGCTTCATTTAGTGTTCATTATTATGCTTCCATGCCTTAGTTTCCCATATATTTGAATATTACTAAAATATAAAATTTTGGCATTTATAAATTTTAAAAATCGCCTGCTTCAAATACTACTAACGTTCTTCTCAAATCTTGCTTCTGCAAAAAAAAGTAACACAGGAAAGCTAAACTATGTATTTTATAGGAAAAAAGAGCAAGATCTCATTGAAGTAAAACAATATTTTGTCGTTATTTATAAGCAATTATGTATTAAGTAAAGAATATTAAATTGTTTTCCAAGGTTGGAAAATTTTTGCTTCTTAAAAAATCAAAACAACGCTAAGGTAACGTTAATATTAACTTTAGGTGGATATATAGTGTGAGGCAGTTAAGTTAAATAATTTTTATAACTTTATAGTATACTAAGTCCATTTAATTTGTCCGTCCTTAGGTTAAATGAAATATATAAAGAAATATATTAATATACACTGTTTTTGTCATGTACTGATTTCTTTTACATTTGGTTTCAATACCAGTTTTATTTAATAATTAAATCACATCACATGTATTTTAGCATTAAAAACAAAGAACTATTTATAAATTTTATGAAAAGTTTGTTTATGCTTTAATTGTTACATTGTACAAATGTTTGAGACAAAATATTAATTTTAATCGAGAAGGTTAATAAAATTTTAATATTTTAGTATACATTGTTATTTTATTTACCACTGATGTCAAAGAGTATATAAAATGCTGATGTGGAAAAGTTCTAACAAAAGTTTCAAGGTGTAGAAAGAATTGGCTTAAAATTACTTTAATAAACGACAAAAATTAGCACTTACCATCAATATTCTAAATTGAAACGACAAGTGTCGACAAAATTATTACATGGGAAATATTAAATTGTAAAATAGGGTAATGGAAACTGATATATAGGCAACATTATTAATATTGTAATATTGGCAATGGGATAAGTAAATTGATCGAGACAAATAATCAATATACGCACTGTCCTACGAATGAAAGAGATGGCAATACAATTTTTATCCCTCATGACATTTTTCTGTTGGTACTTTGGCATTTGGATAAATATTTTATTGACAGCAGTTGACAATTTGACAAAGGTGAAGGCAGGGATGTTAAAAATTGAGATATAAAAATATTTATATAAGTTACGTATTCAGATGGATAGAATGAAGCAAAATATATAAGCTTGATGTTAAATGTTGTCTTTAAATTGGGGCATAAAATATCGCGGGGACAGCAAATAACAAGTTACTATATTTCTTTGTAACTTGCATTAATTTTTGTTGTGAGCTGAGAGTTGAAAAATATCGCCATGGATGCTACAGGCTCGATTAACAATGACGAGATTGAGACTATGGAAAATGAAGAGGAGGTAATTGATGATTCAGAAGAAAGGGAACTTGTGACGGACTCTTGCTCTACAAAAGTACTAAATAGTGACGAACAACCGACCGATAGATATCGACTTGTTTACATACTTTTCTATCTTTTCGGCATCACATCGCTTGTGCCATGGAATTTCCTAATAACTGCAAACGACGTAAGTAATTATTGTAATTAATTAAAATTAAATAGTACATTACTTAATTAAGAAAATTAAATATAATCATAAATATTATGCATACATTCTTACTAATAGGAGGATGAATCATAGTGGCTTAGTAATCGTTTATATGTAAATATTGAGATAAGCTTGAAAGTCGTTTAAAAAATAGTTTTCTAGACATGTGTAGATTACCTCTAAACCAGTTCAGAAACTGTTGAACTTGGATCAACAACTAAATTGACTGCTGACCGCACACAGACCAACCAATCTTAACTATCACATTTACATTGCCGAGCCAAAAAGTAAAAAAAAAGAAAAACCAAACCGATCCCAAGTTAGTGTACAGAAAATTTAAATCAAGTCTATGATGTTTTTGTCTTATGGAAAAACAAAACAAAATGCACTGCAGTAAAACAGGTTTAAAGGACTAAGGTAGAAGTCAAATTAAATGTCAAATGTCCATACGGTTATTGACATTAAGAACTTCATTAAAAATATAGAATCAATGTAAACAATTGAATCTTGTAAAAAATTAAGGCTAATATTATTTTTTTTATAAATCCATAAATACTTGATACTGGCCAATTTTGGTAAGGGAAAGCCATAAAAAAAGAAATTGAATGATTCTTTACATACACTAATTACTATATGTTTCTTATGTAATTGTAACATTGTATAACAAACTAGCTGACACCCCCAACTATTCACACAGAATCAATAATAAATAGGCTACATGTTTTTCACACTATGTCCCACATCTATGCCAAGTTTCAGCAAGATCCATGCAGCTGTTCTAAAAATACTTTCTAACAAACATCCACACATCCAAACATTCATATTTATAATATTAGTAAGACTTAATACATCTAGGTCACTTATTAACCTCTAACAATTTGATGTCAAGGCAAATTTGCATTTTCATTTTATTACATTACTATTATTATAACAGTATCTATCTTTTATCAAGGTTTGATTTAATAAATTTCATTATATATTAAATTATACAGCTTTATTTAATGAAGATAATAATTCTGAATGGACAAGCAAGAAAATAGCAATGAGATTTAATAATTTTTACATATATTCATAATGGAATTAAGATTTAAGTGGTATATTGTGTTGCATAATGAATTTATATCAACAGGTATAGAGCTTTAGAAACTTTAACTACCACACTCAGGTGTTAAGTGGTCACTATAGGAGTCTTTAGATTGTCATGAGAAACCTACACAAAATTATTATTTAAGCGAACCTTTAGACTGACTGGATTTCTGAGACCAAACTCTCTGTGTATCGTCATCCTGTCATCTTGGACAAAACAGATGGATAGAATAATATATTTTAAAAGGGGGTGGTTGGTCTCAGAAACCCTCAGTAACAGATATTTTACATTTATTTCTACAGATTGTTCTAATTTTTAATATATTTTCAGTACTGGATGTACAAGTTCCGAGATGTGACACCCAACAATGTGACAATGTTTGTGCGCAAGACGCAATTCCAAGCCGAGTTCACATCCTATCTCAATGTTGCTACCGCTATACCCAACTTGATATTCCTGGTTCTTAACTCCTTGTATGGACATTTGTAAGTATATTCTAATCTTACTACTTACTATGTTACTAATATTATAAATGCAAATGTTTGGATGGATGTTTGAAGATATCTCCAGAATGGCTGTGTGAATCTCGCTGAAATTTGGAATATATCTAGAACATAGCCTGAAAGAACACATAGGCTACCAATTAGGTTTTTTTTTTAATTCTGCGCTGGCGGAGTCTCGGGCGACAGCTAGTTGACTATAAAATTGAATTGTTCTCAAACCATTCTCAGTTGTTTGAGATATTTTTAATTTGGTTAAAATAAAACTGAAACAATAGACAATACTTTATTATTGTTATTTTAGTTTTATAAATATTGATTTGTTTTAAAAAATAATCTACTATTCTTTTTTTGAAAAACAACTTCTTTTTGTTTTGTTATGATAACATTTTGTTAATTTCAGGATACCGTTGAAGAGAAGATTGCAAGGATCCCTTGTGGTGGTGACTTTGACCTTCCTGTTCACCACTGCGCTGGTTCAAGTTGACTCTGATGAATGGCAGAGTACATTCTTTGTCATTACCATTGTGACAGTGGTTATTATGACTGGTGAGGCATTAATATTTTTATAATACTAGCGGTAGCCCGTGACTTTGTCGGAATAAGATAAAAAAGTATTCTATAACATGCTAGTAAAAGTCCGGCCAAAATCAGTCCAACGCTTCCGGAGTTTACCCAGAACAAATGTGGCTTTATGTACAGACATACATATAGAAATTTTAGAAATTGGTTTATCATTATAAGCATCGCAAATACATCATAGTGTATGAAGTATGATTTTTTCTCCATATTACATACATACATTCCAATTTTATTAATATATAAATGATGGTAAATAACTAAATGGCCACCTTAGAAAGCTTAAATATCTAAGTGACCGCTGTCCATACGACTTTAATAGTCAGTATAGAATTTTTTTCCTCATGTTTTTATTATAGTTATGAAAAGAGGTTATAAGTTTTTCTTTTTTACTTGAAATAATGACCATAAATAAAGTATACCGCTATATACTAAAGAGTGATATAAAAGGAAATTGCGTTCGATGTTTACTCATCACAGTAAACAAGATAGTAAATTTGTATAGAGATAAGAGCATGATTCAACTGACCTGTACTTAAATATCTGGGTCATGTCTATGCATAATATTATACGGTCTTAACTAGTTAATGCACCTCGATTTGTATACAAGGATATCAAAAATAACGGGTAAAATATGCGGTTATGTTAATTTTGGTAATTCCCGATAGGAAAATTATTGTTATTTGTAATTATGAGGATAAATACTTTTTTAGAAATATGTATTTAATATTCATATGAATTTCAAAGAAGTATTTTTAAATTATGTTCCACTAGCTTTTGCCGGCGACTTTGTACGCGCAGAATTAAAAAGTATGTGTTCTTCCAGACTATGTTGTACATCTATGACAAATTTTATCATCTGTTGAACTATTCTAGAGATACCTTCTTACAAACATCCATCCATTCATCCATCCACGGACCATCGACGGACAAAAAAAAACATACATACGAATTGAGAACCTCTTCCTTTTTGAAGTCGATTAATAATATAAGTGAGAAGTTTTAGACATTATTTAGGCTTTCATCACCAAGTCAAGTGTCAGAATGATAAGTAAAGGGGACATAAACGTCAACATTTTAATAAATCTAGTGTTGTGCCAGTACACCGGCACAGTGTCGGATTTTCTTCCTAACAGAAGTAATACTTGTTTCAGCTGGCAGCGCGGTATTTACTGGTGGTATAGTTGGGATTGCCAGTAAATTCTCCAAGGAATACATGGCTGCGGTTGTCGCAGGACAATCTTTAGGCGGAATCATAGCTGCGATTGCTCAAATTATATCGCTCGCTTTCAAAATATCCCCCTTACATAGTGCATTGATATATTTCATAATAGCCGATATTGTTGTTATTACTTCATTGATTTCTTATGTATTATTATATAAGATAGATTTCTTTACTTATCATATTCTACGTGGTAATGGTATAGCATCGAATAGACATAGAGATGTGTCCATGGTGGTTATAATGAAAAAGATATGGGTGTACGCGTTCAGTATATTTGCTGTATTCGCGATCAGTATGGCGGTGTACCCGGCCGTCACTGTGCTGGTTGAATCTCATCCTGTTACTAAAGGAACTGATTGGAATAGTAAGTAAATTTTTTTTTTTTAAAATATATTATTATTGTAGGTTACTGTTGCAAAAAAAAAGATTTAAAGTCTTTCAAATAAGACTGTTATTGACTAGCTGTCGCGCGCGACTTCGTACGCGAGGAATTAAAAAAAACTTAGTAGCCTATGTGTTCTTTTAGATTATGTTCTACATCTATGCCAAATTTCAGCAAGATCCATGCAGCTGTATTGGAAATTGAAACATCTATCCATCCAAATATTCGCATTTATAATAATAGTAAGATATTAATAAGATATCTGCGCCCCCTAGGTCTAACCTAGATCATAGGTTTGCAACGCCCTTGACACCATTAATTGTTTTCAGAACAGACTCGTACTATGTTCCAAACCGCAAAGATAACTTTTGAAATTAATAAATAATGGAGATTTCTATGTTTTCAGACATTTTCTTCGTTCCTGTGGTAAATTATTTGATATTTAACTGCGGTGATTATTCCGGTCGTCTGGCCGCTGGATTTCTGCTTAGGGTAAGTTAATAAAGCAATTATTATTATCGCACTCAGGTACTTATTATAGTTACTTGAGCAGTTAATTACGTTGATAATTGGTAATATTAATATATATAAATTCATGTTACTATTGTCATATTACTTGTAAAAAGTTACTTAGCTTCTAGCGTACTAAAATTTTTATCACTTGATAACCTGGATGTGATTTCGTTAAAAGTGGGCGAAGGGGAATTAATGGAGGAACTTTGAGGAGATATTCTCTTTCTGTGTATCTTCACTGCTGATTAAAGATAGGCAACGCACCTGCAATTGCTGATGTCCATGGGCAACGGTTGCTTTGCTATTTCGAATTCATGTGGTCGCTTGCTCGTTTGCTGCTTTGTTATATAAAAAAGCGTCGTGAGTGTCGATGGCTCAGCGGTTTAGGCACTTGACTTGTAATCTGCAGCTCCTGGGTTCGAATCCCGCCATGTACCAATATGTTTTTCGATTTTTGATTTACATATGTATATTTATCCGACGTTCTTACGGTGAAGGAAAACATCGTGATGCAACCTGCACATATCTGAGAAGAAGTTTAAAGATATGTGTGAAGTCAACCAACCCGCACTTGGCCAGCGTGGTTGACTATGGCCAAATCACCCCTAACTTAGGGTAGACTCCGAGCCCCTCGGTGGGGACCTATAGTAAGCTGATGATGAATATAAAAAAATACCAAAATATTGTTTTTTTATAAATTTTAGCCAAACAACCAATGGTTGATAGCAGTAGCCAGTGTTCTGAGGGTGATCGGTGTACCAATGTTGATGCTGTGCAACGCGCAGCCTCGCAAACACCTGCCAGTGCTCTTCCTCTGGGACTACGAGTACATCATCATCATGATACTCTTCGCATTCTCAAATGGATACCTCACTAATATTGTCATGATTAATGCCACCAGGTGAGTCGATGACACAAGTTTGTTCATACATGTCGTCTTTGACACTTTTGTCAATTTTTCACTGTTTTTTATTAAACTAGCTATCGCTCGCTGTTCCGTTTACGTGGAATTAATTAAAAAAAACTTAGTAAGTAACCTATGTATTCTTCCAGATTGTTACATACTACATTAATGTCAAATTTCAATGAGATTCTTTTAGCGGTTCTGGAAATCTAACAAACATCCATCTATACATCTAAACATTTGCATTCATAATATTAGTAAGATTAAATTGTTTATGTAATTGTTTAATGAAGAAGGATACTTTGAAATCAGTTCAGTAGTTTTTTAGTTTATTCGTTATATACATAAAAATCCTTATAAGTTTAGATAAAAAAGTATGTAGATTTTCTAATACATTACATTACTCTGGAATTATTTACCGGTTAAAGTTATTTTACATTTTGTTCGTAGTTTTAGAGTAAAAATGGTTGATATTCTAGTATTAAATGCTTTGCTATAAAATAGATAAGACATATTGATTCCTCATACTTATCAGTACAAACACGTGTTCAAGCAATAAAACTTAACGTCAGAGATAAATATATTCCTTGTTTATGTACACAAGTAATTAACCAATTGAAGATAACATTAATATAGCACAAACATCTGCGTAAACATTTATATAATAAATAAATCGAATTGCCTATTTGTTCAGAATTAGCAGTCGCCCGCAACCATGTCAGTATAGAATTAAAAATAGTAGCTTACTTCCCGTCAAAATCGGTGAAGTCGTTTAGATTACCCGGAACAAATGCCGCCTTGTGGACAGACATACAAACAGACAAAAACTTTTAAAACAAAAACATTTAGTTAAATAATAAACGTTATTTCTTATGAGAAATATATAACATAAACTTACATAAAAAGATGGAACATTTGTATGTTTGTAACTAACACACTCAAAAACTACACGGCCAATATAAAAAAATCGCCATTAATCCTAAGTAAAGAATAAAAAAGAATCTAAAAATATCAACATTTGCTTAACAAATATAAACATGTTTTAATTCCAG
This sequence comes from Papilio xuthus, assembly GCF_000836235.2. NCBI lineage: Eukaryota > Metazoa > Arthropoda > Insecta > Lepidoptera > Papilionidae > Papilio > Papilio xuthus. The sequence goes on along the minus strand of NW_013529697.1, from coordinate 1,401,764 downwards.
AGTTGTAGAAATACACGAACGTGAGAAAGCCTCTTCAGTGATAGCGACGATGCTGTGTGTCGGCCTCACTGTGGGCGCGGCTATAGGAATGCTGCTTGTACGACTATTGTAAGTTTACTGACCGCACTATACTAATTTAGAATCAATTCAATTAAATACGACATAATAAAAAAAATAATCTTACTTGTCATGTTTTAAAAAGGTTGACAGCTTACGTTCAAAAATATGAAATAAAAGTCTTAAATGAAGGTACTTACTCTTTGACGTCAAAGATTAGTTAGTAGGAAATTATCTTTTTGTCTATGGTTAAAACATACCATGACTTTGATGTTTAAGATTTAAATTTTAAACTTGAAACTAATGCAGTTGTATTATAGAAATACTCAATGAATATCTGCAGTAAAAAAAAATATTTAACAATTTACATTGTTTAAGCTTTATTTGTCATTAAAATAAGCTTATAGCTTTATCAAGGCATAATGATTGTTAAAAAAATGTATCCAATTTCTTTGTATCGTTAAATGAATAATAAAAAATGTATATTTTAAGGATAACTTAATAAATCGTGGTTTTAAAAAAATAATATTAGTCATAATTATGACATATTACAAAAAATTACTCCCAAGTTTCCTCAATAGTGTGTAATAAAACATATCTATACAATTAAAATAATGACAAACATAATATACTTATAAGTAATAAAATAGTATTTTGGCTTTAATTTTTTAAATTAAATTA
>NW_013529697.1:1260883-1400648 GCF_000836235.2 Papilio xuthus | reverse complement strand
TTTTTGTAGTAATTTCATTTTTCATTCTCAATATAAAACATTCCAATATTATGTCAGACATTTTTTTTACTTGCCAATAAAAATACTTTTATTTATGTAAATTAAAATTGAATAATTATAAGTTGGTTAGGTATTAATAATTGAAATGTTCAAAATCATTTACTGTTGGCTTTTGAGATCAAAATCTTCGTATAAAATATATTGTCATCCCTCTCATTATCTTTGAAAAAACAGAGATAGCAATATATTTTAAACGTCGATTTCGGTTTTGACATTAGAATGTTACTGTGGTTTTCGAAAATGACATTTGAATTGACACATGTTGTCTTTGTTTTTTCCAAAGACAATGTAAAAGGTGACATGTGTCAAAAAAAAAGTTAGTTTAATCGAAATCCACAGAGAAAAAGTAGATCTCAAGTAAGATATGGTAATAGATCAAATATACATATATATTATGTAAATGTTACTGGATTGAGGTTAACGCGCACGTGTGAATTCCTCCAAACGGATGAAAAGTTGACTTGTGCGTTATTACCTTTAACTACGTAGATGTTTTTAGACATTGGTAATAAATATTTACTGTCTATTTGTAAACAAATGTTTTCGATCTAAAATCAGAATCCGAATAAATGCATATCCTGGCGTTGATTTACTTTGTTACCAATTCTTGTTATTTACGGGTTATTTTTGACAATTTTTTTTTTTAAATCTTGTTCGTAAGTTTACTGTGAATCTATTTTTATGTATATATAAAATATGTATTGACTATTTTTTAAGCATAATATTTTTTTAATGTTATTTTAAACAGACTAACATGTAGACAAAGTGCTAGACATAAACTAAGAATGATTTAACGTTTTCTCCATTCAGGACTATTTTATCATTGCCTCGTTGCGAAATTTGTCTACATTTTAGTCTGAATCATAAATTGTGATATTCTACCTGTAAGCTTTTTTATTTACGTTAATTTTTAGTTTTATAGAAACACGAATTTGTTTTAATATAGTTTTTATTAGCTTTATTTAGTATATTCGATTTTTTAACCAATAATTTTGACCAGGATGGAGAAAAATGTATTAAATTTTGAATTAACAATTAAAGATTATGTCTCGTAACTTGTTTTATTCATTCAAAGAAATAATAGTAGGTTTAAGGGTTTCTTTTAAAAAAAATATTAAAATACAGTTCAGTCATTTTTTTATTAAATAAATTATGTCATGTAAAATTATTTCATCACAATTTACCGAGACGAATACGCGTCATTTACACGCAAAAGTACGTTCTCTACGTACTTTTCTAAGGTGAAAAAAGAAAAAAAGGTTTCCACTGCCGCAAATCACAAGAAAAAGATTTACACCACCCATGGAATCGATGCCAATGGAAACCCATTTTTTACAAAGATAATTTAAAAGTAATCGTCCAAGATAATTGATATTATTACATAAGCAAAAATTTTACTCCAACAAATTTTTTTACTGAAATATGGTCCTTCGAGTCGGATCCAAACTGGTAACTTTTAGTGCAATAACTTTAATTACCTTGAACGTTATATACGATGATTATATAATTTAATACATTAAGCAATATCCAGGCACCGTATTGATATATAATCCTTTATATAATGGTAATCTAGTGCCATTTGATTATAATATTAAAACTAATCATTCCTTATATAAAAACGGCTAAAACACTCGCGTATGTTTGTCCAGTTTCGGCACCGACGGGCCTAGTCCGCGAAGTCCCATTCAACCTGATGAAAGGCTTTCGATGTCTTCGAAACTAGTCGGTGCCGACTCCGGACGAACATACATAACCGTTTTAGCCGTTTATATATTAGTTTATGACAATATCTCACAAAAGTTTATCATCCCTGTAAATCAGCACTTAAACATAAATCTCCCAAATAAAAAAATCTGTACTATTTATTGCGATATTAATATAAAATAACATGAAAACTTTCTACTTGTACATGCATTTACGATTTTACTTTCCTACGCTGAGATTTGCATTAAAACAACCCTAAAAGTGATTACAAGACACCGTAAAATATACACATCTAAATTGAACTTATAAAGAGATCGTGTAAGGTGTAAGGGAATTTGGAATTGGATTTTTTAGAAATAATTTTTACACTTTTTTTTATAATTTTAGTGTCATTTTTGTCCGCTTCATGACTATTATGGTCCAATAATAATTTTGTTACGAATCGTATTTCACACAATCATTTTAATGGGGAGAAAAACTGCCTTTTGATATTAGTATCAAGAGTGAACTAGCACTGAATATACCATAGATATACAAAAACACTATTTTATATATTCTGTGAACTTCTGTCATAGCAATGACTTCTGTCAAATTTCACTCAAAGAATGAAAAAAAATATTTTTTTTGGATACTACACAAATATTGTAATGAAAAAGGAATATATTTTTTTAAATTAGTAGAATGACGTATACAAAGTTTGACAGATGATGATGACAGTCCACTCTTACTAGCACCTACTTAGAGCTTTCAGTTTATCTTCCCAATTCATACACTACTGTACAGTTTTATACAAAATACATACTGAGAAATGTTTATTTTATTGATTGTTACAAAGCTACCGATAGTAACCACGGTTACTAATTGTTGTCTGTGATGTCCCCACTGACCTCTATATATGGACTGGCTTTACGACGTATTATTTTTTGCCTATTTGATTTCCGCCATTTTGGCGCTGATGGTAGCGGTTTGTAGCTGTGGTGTGGATTAGAACTAATAATATAGGTAGAAGTTATTATCACGTAACATCATGAGACGCGTTTAAACTGGAACAAAAAAAAAATTGTAATTTCTAAGTAATCGCCTATCCATATATAGAGATCAGTGGATGTCCCCTTTCCTCCCTGCATTAAAACTGCCACTGTATCAGCTGTTTCTATCGACCACAGTCCGTTCTACTTCCGCAGTGTTCCTCACAAAGCGGAACATACCATTGGATATCGCGACGACTGGAGAGAACAGTCTCAGAGGATATTCACTGAAAACGAAGTTTTTTTGTAATTATACATAAAAAAAGGGTTTTACATAAAAAATCACTTTCAACCATAAGAAGCGAGACCGCGATATTTTTCTCGCCTACAAAGGGCAGATAATGACTCGCTTAGAGGGTTCTCGCTTATCCGGGTTCGACTTTACAATTAACGTAAGTTTACTTGAATCAGTTATCTTTTATCAAATATAATCTTTTGAGTTGGTTATCAATTTTATTCTAATTTTACAGACAAAAGAATTAACAAATTGTTTTAAGAGCCTTTTAGAAGAAAAAAAATCAATAAAAAGTAATATGAAATTGACTTACCTTCCTATGACGGGTGTAGCTTCGTTACCGCTCAAAATGAACACAGGAAAGAATATGGAGAAAACACAACCACTGGAAAAAGAAAGCCATATTTAATTATCTTATTAATTACTAGCCTAAATAATCTATAATAGATATTTGCATAAATTCTCTACAAACATTCTCTCTCTATGGTACGGTCGGTAAGAGAACTCTTTTAGAGTTAAGCTCTCCAGTATTTCGAATACGAATGTTTAGATGGATGTATATTTGTTTGAAGGTATCTCCGGCATGGCTCGACGGATCTTGCTGAAATTTGGCATAGATGTAGAGCATAGTCTGGAAGAACTCATATGCTACTTAGCAACCTTTTTTTTAACTCCATGCGGATTGAGACGCGGGCGACAGCTAGTAAATAATATTGAACGATAAAGTTATGTTTTGAATATTTTCTAACTAATATGGTATAGATAAGATAGAGCAAAGTACTAAGCATTTATCAAACTGTAGACAAACAACCTTGGCCATTGATTCATGTTATATTACACAATGTGGAGTATGTAAATATTTAAGTTATATTTGTGTCATGGTTAATGTAGCACATAAATACTAGCTGTCGCCCGCGACTCCGTCCGCATGGAATTAAAAAAAAAACTGATTTAGTAGCCAATATGTTCTTACAGACTATGTTCTACATCTATAAATTTTAGAGAGATCCATGCTGCCGTTTAGGAGATACCTTCTAACAAACATCCATCCATCTAAACATTTGTATTCGTAATATTAGTAAGAAGTAAGAAATACATATATTTTTTATTTAGTATAGAATTATGCTTAGCTTTTTTTCAATTTAAACTTTGAACCATAGAAATAAGATAACCATAGATAAATATAATGTTAGATATAACCTTCCTTTTCACATAACTATGTTATATTACCTTCCTTTATTTATAAAACTATTTCTTTTTGTCATACAATTTACAGAAAATAACTAAAAAAATGAAATATCGTTAGGCCACATTCACTGATTGAATTTGACATTCCTAGTAATTTAATGAGGTGAACTTTTTTTTAGTCAACTTCAAAAAGGAGGTTATATATGTTATATTGGAGTCAATTTCGGCCAAGGTACTAACAGAAACGTAAATAGCCGTAAGACATTATGCCTACATTGACATGCCCACATTGAAACAAGAGTAATTCCTTATTTTCTAGGGAGTTCATGACATTATTTTGTTACTTTTCAGTACATTTTTTTAGAGATTTTTTTTTATGAAGTCTAAAAGTTTAAAAAATCTACAAACTATACACTTACCTAATAATATACGAGTGTGGGATCTGCGTGAGAATTGCTAACGGCAAACCAAATCCTAGGAAGTACGGCCAATTGGTTTCAATGAAAGTCAAACGTTTGTGCAACTCCCAGCCCATGTTGAACCATTTGTATTCAAATGAATATAAAGAGTAGAGTAAACACATATGCACTAAGCAGAGAAGCTCACCGATATATGTTATCGGTAACATACTGACTAGCATACTCTGAAATAAAAAAAATAAAAAAAAAAAATTATAACAATACTTGACAAGATATGTCTTAAAACAACTATTAAAATAAATTATATTTGCGTGTACTCTAACAAATATACGTAATCTTAACGGGAATTATTTCAGATGTAAACTTAAATTAATTAAACGAATCTTTAGCAGCTGAGAAACCTATAACTCATAATTTTTTAAAGTAAAAAAAGTTTTTTTTTTAATTAAATATTTATCCTGCCTGACCACGTCACAGCGGCACACAACCACGCATCATTTAAAAATAGATTAAAATCTCTATATTAGTATGAAGAATTTTTTATTAAATTTTTTTTTTTTTGTAAGTCATACTCATGGCCTGTAATTTAAATATTACTAATAAACTGTATTGCATTGTATCAATTTCTTAGTTACCTGCTCAGATAATAAAATACTCATTTTTGTAGGATTTAGTAATAAGAAATAATTATGTTATATACCTGAACTAGAAACAGAGCTTGTACGAGCAGACTGAACAGTGAGTCAGCTATAATCTTACTGACACTGGACATGAACTGCGGTCTCCCCCTCCGGTGTCTGTATGCTGAATCTGCTATGTCCTATAGGCAATTGAAATCATAAATTAACAAATTCAGTGCCAAAATGGTTTGAATAGTGTGCGTTTCAGTATTGGATAAGAATCACGTAAGTATTTGGCTACTGTGAGCTGTTCAACTCCAAAATTATTGTGTAATATGCATTAAAGCAGGTCACACGATTTTTCCATTTTTTTTAAATTTTAACTTAATCATTATCAGCTCACTATACGTCCCCATCGAGGGGCTCGGAGTCTACCCTAAGTTAAGGGTGATTAGGCCATAGTCAACCATGCTGGCCAAGTGCGGGTTGGTTGACTTCACACATATCTTTGAATTTCTTCTCAGATATGTGCAGGTTGCATCACGATTTTTTCCTTCACGGTAAGAACGTCGGATAAATGTACATATGTAAATCGGAAATCGAAAAACACATGGCGGGATTCGAACCCAGGACCTGCAGATTGCAATTCAAGTAACCATTGAGCCACCGACGCTCTTACTTAATACAATTTTTAAATTCATGTTGTATACTTCATACCATTAATTATGTAATGTTTGTATTAATACTGCACAGTTCATTGATTTAATAAAAGTTTCATACAGTTAAGCCACATAGACATAGAATATATTCAATATAGATGGCTTATTTTAAGATTTTGGAATAAAATGATGTTGTGTGTAATATATGAGTTATTAGTGAATTTACTGTAAATTACAATTGTATAATAGTATACATTAGTATATTACTAACATACAATAAAAACATACAACATAAACACAACTACTACATGTACCATCTTTCGACCAAATCTCCACTTCACCAGGTGAGACCGTGATCAAGCGCTAGCATATAAAACGTAAAAAAAAAACTACTTGTAACCAAACTTACTTGAAACCAAAGGGCATTCACTAGCTTGCTTAGAAGAAACAACGGTAGCACCCATATCATTCTAAACGTCATGGAAAGGAAGGGCTGCATCCAGCCCCAGACGTTGTGCGCTACTCCGGGATCATGGCCGAATACAGCCAACACTAAGTACCTCACCGCGGGTAATAAGGCATATTCAAACACAAGTATACTCAGTAAAAATATAAATCCATTGAGAATACATGATTGTAATACCCTTGTAAGTACTTTGGATTCCCTGAAAGAAAAAATAAATTTGTCTTTTATCATGTCCATATTGCATTTTTTTTTTATATTATGAGGTGACAAAAAAGCAAGCGGCCAGCTTAGTTTCAAAGTAGCGAAACAACCACTGCCTATAGACATGTGCAATTGCAGATTCATTGCTTAATTTTTATTGATGGAGGAGGAAGCTCACAGAAATACTATATTTCTGCTTCTTGTATCCTCTGTTAAGTCCACTTCTCCTTCTCATTCTTTGAAATTATGAGTTTAACACTATTTTTTATACAGCTCATATAATATGTCCAAACTGAAACTTGAAGCCTACTAGATTAGATAAAAAGAAACATTCTGTATAACATTAAAAATACAGAATGTACATTTTTTCAAATACATTTATAGAACTCACATAGATATAACTAGACTGAATACATTACTAAAATTTGCTTTGTTTAAATATGTAAATGTAAACTCGATAACACACTGTGACCTTAATCAGTATTACTACTTTATACTTAGCTTTTTATCACAATTTTGAATACTAAAGCGATCACTTTTTGTTTCTAGAAAATGTTACGAAACTATACATGTAGGCAGCTAGTTAACTGGTAAAAATTAAGAAATCATTCATAGTATTGTACAACTATGATAAAGATAAGCTAAATATGGTATTTATGTAAATAAGAAATTGAACATAATAACTTAACTATTGAAAACTGTCAAATGCTTTTTACTACTTTCTTTATGTTTGTTAAGGGGAATCAACTTACTGTTTAATTTTTGTTTGCTTTAGTTTGTTTTTGTTGTTTTCGGAGTCTATTTGTGGTGATCTGCTCAAGGCTCGCTCATTTATTTCTTTGTCAAGGTATAAAAGCACAGTCACTCCACGTAAGCTGTCTATGAAACCTTTTATAAGCGATACAGAAAAATTCTGAAACATTGAAAACATTGTGTTGTAACAGCTGTAAAATTAAAATGTACACGACAAACAAAGACACGGCTAAAGAAGTTTGATTACTGTAACGCTCTCCATTTTATAACTGCCCGTTATCTATTGCTTCATTATACCAAGTGATAATGCGATAATGGACTTCGACTCCAAATCATTACGGATTGAAATTAAAACATTTTTACGTAAATACGTAATACGGTGTTGTACTTTTGCTTTTGATTGATTGAGAATTGACAACTATAACGACATTGATTAAACAAACTTCAACGATTGACGTAAATTTGACAATTCAAAGATTAGGCAACACAAACTAACCAAAGGGAAAATGTAGCTGAAAGAAGTTTGAGTTTCTGTCTGTTTATGTAACATTACAATGTGTTTGTATAATTTATTTAGAATAAAATGAACATGTTTGTTGCAAAACTGGTAAAGACAAAGAAAAAACAGAAAATTAAACTGAAAATTCCTGTGTTTGTCTATGCGTCGCCTAAACCACAAAGCAAAGTTGTCCGTTTTTGCCAATTTGCTCTTTGGCCCCACTATTTGACATTTTGACACACAAATACTAATTGATTGTACATAAACATTGTTTCTTTTTACAATAAGTTTTAAAATTTCTTTCTAATATTGATTTAGATTGACATTCTTGTTTCACTTATGGTTCTACAGCATTTGCCATGGACAACGTGTATATTTTAAACAATTTAAGGTAAAACGTTTTCATTTAAATAAGTACGTAGTTCATAGCAAACATCTCGCTTGACCTCTTTTTAAGATAAATAATTCCCTTATCGCTTTCTGGTTCCCTGGCCATTTACTTGCATGTACCAGATATTTTCCATCGTTATATATCATCCATTTTGATGTGTTTTATTTATTTTTTGTTCTAGAAGTCTGTATGCGAATTAGAAAGTGTTACAGTACTCCCCACTTCTTAGTATGAGTTACAATGTAATGTTATTATAATTAGGAACAACTATTCCGTCATTTATTACCCAACTGATGAAGGGTAGTGTTATTGTGGGTGATGTATGTTTTATGTATGTTTTAATAGATGGTTTGAATGTATGTAATTTCTTGCCTAAACTGCTTAACTGATTTTGATGAGTGAAATGTCATTTGATTGGTATTCTTCCAGGTGTGTAATAGAATGCATTACGAGTGAGTTTTATTTTGTTATGATTGATTATAAATTATAAATTTAATATAATCTTACTATCTTACTAATATTATAAATGTCAATATTTAGATGGATGTTTGTTTGAACGTATCTCTAAAATGGCTGAATGTTATACATATCGAACATAGTCTGGAAGTTCACAAAGGCTGCTAATTATGTTTTATTTTTAATTCGGCATGGACAGTGTCAGTGGTGATCACTAGTATTAGTTATATAGTTTACCTGTTAATTATAAAGTTTATTGGTAAGTACAACTGAATATCACCAGTTTCTTTGATGTTGTTAAACAGGTTTTGACGGTATTAATGGTTACATGAGTGGAATTCTTCCAATGCTATTTTCAAAATGTTAAGACATGTTATAAAAACCACATCTTTCATTAAACATTTAGAAAAATGTATGTTTTACGATTAACTTATTTCAGTTGAATTATTTGGTAGAAATCTCTTTTAGAAATTAATAATAACAACTTTGGTTTATACTGATTTTTTTCTCTAAAGATTTAATATAATTTGGACTCGGTTTGTCAATTCTAATGTTATTTGGCTTTTTCTCATACTGAACTGTTTCTGGCTTCAAAAGAGATCCGGAAATAATTATATATTGTTATATACTCCTATCTTCTTTCGCTAAAGAGCAAAAAATATATATTGGAGTTCAAAAACATGGTTGCCAGTTGTTTTACTTGAACAAATGACAGGGCCGGCGCAAAGTTCAACAACAACTTGACAACGAGTCGCTTCCTCACTACTTCAGGTTATACCGAACGCGAGCTGCGCGCGCGCACCACTTCGTGCGCATGTCGGTCAGTCGGTGCGCGAATGTGCGTTGAATCGGTCGTGTTTCGCGCCGCAATCATAAACTCCTTTGTGACGTAGGGGCATGCTCGTTTAGTTTGTCGCCCATTGTGTTGATACAATCATGAAAGTGGACAAAGATAGCAGCCTTGCGGGGCCAGTGGATACTAAACCAATTCTCTCCGACAGGAAGGGGAGTCTCAAGGTGACTATTACCCCAGCGCAACATAAGACCCTCACACACTTGCCGAAACGACCACCAGTGGACTTGGCGTTCACAGACCTTACATACAGGGTGCATGAAGGAAGAAAAAGCAGTAAGTATTAAGAAATATTATCATCTTTAATCTTAGCGTATTTGTACCTACTCCATTTGATCGTAAACAGCCTAATTAGTTGTTTAACTTTATTTCCTTTATAGTTACTAATCTCGTTAAAGAATCTTAACGATGTCTTAATTATTTCGTAGTAAAATGTGATATTTATTGACCTGAATACTAGTTCCATCGGAATGATTGTGTTGTTTCTTTTCGATAAAACTTATGTTAATTAAAGTATTAGTGCATACTAATGAAGTTTACTCGTATAGTTTATTTAGACTATAGGAATTTTAAATGCGATTATTTGACTTATAGTTCAGTAGCATACGAGTAGCTACTTCAATCTATGGGTCATAGGTTTGTCATGAAGAGTTTGTAAAAATTAATTTACGTTTATCAGATTATTAAATTTATAAGAATCAATTTTGAAAATCCTTTAGTATTTTATTTTTTTCTTTAATAACGGAGATACTTCGAGAATGTTAAAATGATGAATTAAAATCGATTCTAATTAAAATAAAAAAATATTTTAGTTATTTTAATTTTCGGATTAACGCTTTATTTAGTCTTTAGTTTAAAGGGACTTAAGTCTATACAATGATATTATTTTATTTTTAATCCATTTATCAACTGTCGCTAAGCCGATAACAGCCAAAGATAAAAACATAGATTATGTATGTTTTTATTTATTTGGTAATTAAAATTTCTATTTTAAATGTATCATTCTACTGTAAAAAACCTTGTCATCTATAGAAATATGTTTTTGTAAGCGTTTCCGCAGTGGAAACCCACCTTTACCACGTATTATATACAGGTTATTATCATTTATATTGTTTTTTTTTTTGTATTCTTTTAAAGATCTTAAATATTAACGTCGCTTCGCTTCGATGGAAGGTTTTTTTTTATCAACGTATAATATTAAAGTAACATTTTTATTTTTGTATTTTTAAATTGAATAAAAAAAACAGAAAACTTATTTGTATAGTTGAAACTTAATTCTTTAAATGTTTTTGAACAGAATGTTGTACTAATAAGTCGTATTATACATTTGTGTTTGTTCAAGAACGTTTTAAAATGTCGGTGTAGCCGTGAAGTTGAAATCCCCCAGCCATAGACGATACGAGGAAAGATCATACCATAGATATGTCAGTTTACTGTTCATTTATGTATTTCCCATACGTTTGTCTCGCTCACACAGCAATGCCGAGCTAAGTTTGTACGATTCTTATGGATGGTAACTTTAAGACTATGTTTCCTAATGTGCTATGTTTTGCGTAGTACAGTTATTTTTATAATATTATTGCAGCCCATCCACTAGTGACTATTACAAAGTATTTTGCTATTTTGACACACTCATATAAAAGACCTCTCAACGATTCTTTCTTAGCATGTGTGTAGTGTTTATATAACGCTATATTTACGTACAAACACGTATACAACATACCAATCCAAATCTGAATATATCTGAAGTTGTCTGAGTGAAGTCTGTAGGAAAAAAAACTTTATAAATAAATTTTCACAAAAATAACCTTTGATTTTTGAGACCAAAATATCTATATAAAACATAGCGTCATCCCTGTCATTGACTTTGACAAAATAGAGATAACAATATGTTTTAAACGGGGATTTCGGTCTCAGAAACCCACGGTAAGAATATTTGCCAGGAAGATATGAATATAACTACCAGTTAACTTCTATGTACGGAATAAACTATGAGAAATAAATTATTCATAACAAGAATGACATAGAGCCTAACATCCTTGGCGGAACTGTCAAGGCGGTTTTTATTTTATCTGTGCTCACTAGTTTATCTATGGTTTAACCTCGAAATACGTGTATCACTGTTTTAGATTAACCCTAATTGTACGTAATTATCAGTCGTAAGTTGAATTAAATGCAAATTAGTAAATCTTCAAAGATGACAAAAAAATCTGTTAATTTTCGGATTTTTCACTGTTTTTTGTTTGCCTTACAAATCTTTTGTATAATAGATCGCTCATTTGAAGGCAAACCGCAATAAATTAATAATTATAAGTTGTTATTACTGTAATTATAATATTTAAAATAATAAGCTCTTATTAGTAGCAAAAACGTTTAGGACCACGTGGCGAAGTAGTGTCGGTACCGCCCTTTGCTCTATAGTTAATTGGCCATAGCTTTAATAACAAGACACGGCCGAGTGCTATTGCATGCTACAATCTTTTGCAATTATATTGCAAAACGTTTTGTCTATCTTGTAATCGTATTTTATTAAATATTAGCTACTATTCTAATAATAGGTTGTTAATTAAAAGGTTGATTTCCGCTTAGTTGAATGCCGTTTCATCTTTCCATGAGTATTTAACTGTAGTCAAGCCCGTAATATCAAAATCAGTTTACAAATGGGTCTGGTCGAAGTACCAACAATAATATGCAAGCAGACGAGGTATTGAAAGCCAAATTTATTCCCTTCCCACATTTTAATGAGGAAAGGATGGATGTAGATTTGATGGCAAAGGAGATGAATAGGAAGAAGAATAGTTTATTTATCTTCTACTTTAGCATTTTAACCTAAGTCTGTTTAGGTTAATTAGTAAGTCTTAGTTCAAAAAGGTACAAGGTTCCTTTGTGATAACGTTTTTCTTCTTCGAAATATTCATAAAATCTTGCTTCTTTAATAATTATTAATATTATAAATACGAATGTTTGGATGGATGGATGGATGTTTGTTAGAAGGTATCTCCAGAACGGCTGCATAAATCTCGCTGAAATTTGGCATATATGTAGAATATAGTCTGGAAGAACACGTAAGCTACTAATTCAGATCTTTTTCTTTATTGCGTAGACGGAATCGCGGGCGACAGCTACTATATTTATAAACGTAGAATTTATATATTTAGAACTTTATCGATTGATGAATATCATTTGTTTTACGATATCTTAGTATATATGCTCACGGCAAATATTTATTGATTACGAAAGGATGTTGACCCCTTATCGCTAACTTTCTTGCAATATACCTGTAATTCTATACACACAAGTTTGTCTCAAAGTTCAATGGCGTTTTAGATAATTTTACAACACCTTTTTCTTAATCAATTCGTTCAAATAAAATATATTTTATCTTCTCGCCTTTTACTATGTTTTTCTTTCTTACTACTATTATAAATACTGTTTGAATGTATGGATGGATCTCGATATGTGCCATAGATATAGAACACAGTCTGTAAGAACACATAGGGTATTAGTTAATTGCGCGAGGACGGAGTCGCAGGCAGAAGCTAGTGAGAAATATAAATGTGCAAAAGGTACTTCCGCGCATTGATAATTAGAAAATAGACAGAATAATTTTTGTGTAGGTTTAAAATCAATTATAATAATTCGAAATGGCCCGGCTCGCCCGGTGACATACCACGACCACACAGAAGACAGGCGTGAAGTTGAAGCAATTCCGCGTTTCATCTGATGAGTGTGCGTCCCGGAGGCCTAATTTAGTCCTCTTTCCCTTCCCACCCTTTTTCTTATAAGGAAAGGATGCGAAGTGGAAGTGGACTTTCCGGATGAGAGGATGCATGGAAAGGGAAGATATTTTCTTTCTGTGCATCATCTCCTCCGTCGATTAAAGGTAGGCAACGCATATGCAATTGCGTATGTCTATGGGCAACGGTCACTTCGCTATTTCAGCGATTTCAGGTGGCCGCTCGCTCGTTTGCCACCTTTTGATATAAAAAAAAATAATAAATATTTTTTATTTTTATCTGATCCTCTCAAATCACGCTTTCCTTCCTATTTCTTCTGCGAAGATCTTTTCTTAGTCACTAACTTCTTCATAGGTAGGAATTCCTATTTTCGTTCAAATACTTTCTTTCTTGGTCATGTCTAAGATAACAGCTACCGTTTCTTATCATTTGATAAAAATAATTATTACGAAACATTTTCGCCTTCAAATTTATCAAGTTTCTAATTAGTATAGTAACCAAAGTAATTGTTATTACATATGCAAGAATTTTGAGAAACTAACCCTGAATAACTACTACAAATTATATATAACGAAACATATTGTCAGTGGAAACATACAGTCAACTGAAGAGGATATTTGATATTAATTGTCAAAATGCTTGTATTCTAGTCATATACTTCTTATTAATGCTATAAATACGAATGATTGGATGTTTGGATGTTGCATCCAAAACGCCTGCATCTCGATGAAACTTGGCATAGATGTGTAACATTGCCCAAAGGAACGCATAGGCTAGTAACTCCGCGCGGATGAAGTCGCGGGCGACAGCTAGTTTATGTTTAAATATTTTAGTAGATATTGAATGTTTTAATGATTACATATGAATTAATGATAATATCACCATCGTTATCATTGCAATGATATGCTTACGAGGCGGAACTTACTCGTAGATAAAGTAAGGTCGCGACCGGCCGTAATCGACACTGCTTGCGGATGACGGCTGATGAAATGCAAATTAAATCGATCCTTGAAGACGGATTACTTCGACAAATCGTTGAATTATTCATTTATTACCTTTTTATTATTGATAACTAGCTAGCTAGCTAGCTGTAGCCCGCGACTCCGTCCGTACTGAATTAAACAAGACACGTAATGAGCAGCCTATGTGTTCTTTCAGGGCATGTTCTACGTCAATGCCAAAAGTCAGAGAGATCCATGCAGCCGTGCTGAAGATACCTTTAAACAAACATCCATCTATCTATACATCCAAGCATACGAATTTATAATATTAGTAACAATTAGTAAGATTTTAACTAGCGCTTGACCACGATTCCACTTTTAATTGTTGATACCGAATAATACGCGTTTTAGCTTATCTTCGATATAACTATTGCGTCTTTTTGCCTCTCTTTACTAGCAGGGTGAGTGGTACTGGTATTACTTCGCGGAACCCTGATGAAGGGTCCCCGATGGGCTTGAAATTAGTCGGTGCCGCCACCGGACGAATATACGTTAGTGTTTAACCGTTTTTATATAAGTTTAACTTGTGAGAAACCTAACTTTGTCGTCACTTCCGTATGCCTTAAAGGGGTTAAAGGTCTTTAAGTAACCTTTCAACCATTTTTGTTGTTAAACTTTTACATCAAGGTAAACAAGCGGAAAATTTTAAGGAAAACATATTAATTGTATCCTACTACGATTTGTAATTAAGTCGATTTAAGGATATCGATGCAATTAAACAACGAGGATATGAAATAGTTCATGGTCTGAAGCTTTATTATCACTGACAAAATTAGTACAAAATATATTTTTATTAAATTTTTAAAAGACAAAGTGAAGTTAAGTGTTTGGTACAAGCGTTTGTAGTCCAGACGATGTACCCTTAAAGTTAGGTCCATTAATGTAGTTAGATAAATATTATTGAGAAATAAGTTATTAAAATTTTTATATGTATGCTTTTCTTCACTTATGTTTCATTTTACTTGAATATTTAAAGATATATAATATGATAATTAAATTATAGAGTTAATGCAAAATTGATCTCTATTTGGTATAATGTATTTGTTTTCCATTGTTTACACAGAATCCGTCGCTTCCTATCTTATCGTCTCTGTCGTCACAACAGCTGAAGGCAAGGACGTGTGCGTAATTATTCGTGTGAATATCGTATTGTTTTATCATTTTCCTCTGTCCTAATTAAATGTTTATTGGATGGATTAGATTCACTAAATCTCTGTGAATATCTGTGATGGATTAACCGTCTGTTTCTGAAACCGAAATCCCTGTTAATTACTATTTAAAACATATTGTTATCTCTGTTTTGTCCAAATTAATGACAGGGACATAAAGTCGCGTTAGTTACACTATTTATAACTCAAGAACGGCTTTACCGATATGGCTGATAATTGGTGAAGAGGTAGCTTATAGAGAGGAGACAGACATAGGATACTATTTATTCTTTTTTTTGCGAATGTTTAAATGGATATGTGGATGGATGGATGGGTGGGCTGGGCTACACTAATTAAGTTTTTTATATATTCACGCGGTCGGAGTCGCGGGCGACAGCTAGTGTTTGATAGATATTTTGGTCTCAAAAATCAACGGTTAGTAGTTCATAGCTATCAGATGAAACACCCTCTCAAGAATCATAATAAATTGTATAATACATTGGCACAGTTTATAAATTTCTTTTATCTATATTTACGTTGTTTTTACCTAATACATGTGAAAAAGTTAACAACTCACGCACAAGTTGTAACCATTTAAATGTATTTTAAATTACATTGCACACAATATTTTATAGACAAATATATTTTTATAAATGTATTTTGACAGTGGAAACTCACATTTCGAGCGTTAGGAACATTAAAGTAACTCATTGTTGTAAATTATCGTTGTTGCACGCACAACGGGAAGTGGAATTTGACCTATGAACCAACTCACTCGATATCACGAACCTCTGTGTTTGTACATTTTGATTCATTGCCATATTAAGTTTATCCTATCTAATACATCTTATTGTTTTAAATTTATTATTGTCTACTTTAATTTGTATATTATAAATAGCTTTTGTCAGTATATGTAGCAAATAGGTTGAACAACTGCCTACGTTTCGATTGACTGGTAAAAAAATGTGTTTACGACTTTTTTTATTATATTTAGTCATTGTATTCGTCCTTATCATGTTATTGCTCAACGTATGACACTGCACCTATTTACAATTTAAATTGCTATGCCTTTTAATTTTTATAGGCTTACTTGGTACACTTTAATGACAGTGATCTATTCAGTCCAAACGAAGTTAATTTTCATGTCACGTGTATATCAAGAGCGTCGGTGGCTCACGGGCTAAGTACTTGACTTGTAGACTGCAGGTCCTAATTCCGCGTACGTTTATCTGAAGTTCTTATGGTGAACGAAAACATAGAGTAGGCTCCGAACCCGTCATTAGGGATATATAGTGAGCTGATGACATCCTGTATCAATAACATTGCCTTTTATCTGGTCTTGTTTCTAGTTCTTAAATAACAGCTTTAGAATATTTTGCTTTAAATGGTATAAGGTTTAGGTGGTGCTCAATAGGGATAAGGGCAGGTTGATGATGATGCCTCAGAAATACTGGAGTCAGAACGTTATGTCGCGGAAGACATGATGAATAAAATAGCTTGTGGGTTTTCCCGCGGGAATATTGTACGTTTTGTACAGATATATGAATGCACAACATTTTAATATTATGCAGACATTAATACAAATTATTATCAACCTTATTTACAACGTGTGACGGGTGATAATAGGTTGTATGTATATTTAAGAGGCACTTCATATTTGTTTTCTTTTGGTACAGAAGTATTCTTAGGTCCTTGAGAAATTGTATACGCAATTCATTAACGCAAATAGGGTAGTGAGACCATGACCTTTTAAGTTAAGTATTTACTATGAGTAACTTGTTAAAGTTGCTGAATTATTCTTGTTTTAGGGTTCCGTACGTCATAGGAAAAAAACGGAACCCTTATAGGATCACTTTGTTGTCCGTCCCTCTGTCTGTTAAGACCTTTTATCTCAGAAACGCGTGAAGATATCAAGCTGGAATTTTTATCAAATGTTCAGGTCTGCGGTCGCCAGGTGCTGTGAAAAAATAAAACTTCTAAGCCAGCCCAATCAAAAGATATAACCGTTTGTATATGAAAAATATGCTATTATCTCTGTGTTTTTAAAGACTTTGAAAGGGATAACTATATCGTTAAAAAGAATGAAATATCAAAATTGTTCTTTACAGATGAGAAAATAATTCTCAAGTCCGTGTCGGGTCGGCTGCGGTCCGGCGAGCTGACGGCCATCATGGGTCCGTCCGGCGCCGGCAAGTCCACGCTCCTGAACATACTTACTGGATACAAGTGAGTACATCCTTTATATCTATGATTGCCTGGTACTTGCATTCAACGAGTTAAACTATTTATATAAATAATGGAATTTTACTGAGATTTATTAATATTACATCGACCAACTTACATAATAATTTACTTGGGTTAGAAAAATTAATAATATTTAATTTCGTTTAATATGTATGTTTATAACTAGTAATTATTATGCTGCGGTTTTTGCTCGTCAGCTTAATTTCCGCTTAGCTCATAAAAATACATTTTTTGTTTTATGGAATTTTTCATACTTGCAACATTATAAAACAGTGTCAATTAATTAACAAAGTTTTAACGTATTTCGTAATTGTTGACTTAAGCCAAGTAAATGTCGGTTAAAATTTAAAAAGCGATGACCAAGTAAAACACCCGCGAAAAACATATCTCCTCATGTCAATCATTTTTCCAGTCACAATACCTTTTCTAAGCGTTGGTTTCTGAGATTAAAATCTCTGTATAAAACATATCTTCATCTCTGTCATTATCTTTGACAAAAGAGAGATAACAATATGTTTTAAACGTACATCTTGGAAACCTACGACAAACCTTCTACAAAAACATAATATTAGTAAATCGCATTTCAAATATTGCATTGTTAGAAAATCACGCCTCTTACGCTCTTTGACTGACGTATTTTTAAACTTTCTCTTAGTGTACAGATGAGGCCATCATAAAGTGGGTTATTTTGCCATTTTTTGCGTTGATTACTTACAGTTACCACTTGTAAGGCGGTACGGTACGTTACGCGGAATAAAAAAAACATTATTACTAGCCTATGTGTTCTTCCAGACTATGTTCTATATGTATGCCAAATTTCAATGAGATCCGTTCAGCCGTTCTGGAGATACCTTCAAACAAATATCCATCCATTCATCTAAACATTTGCATTTATAATATTAGTTAGATATTTGGTTTATAACGATGTAAAGGTTCTAGATAATTCTAAAGACCTTATTTGCGTACTGATTCTTATGTTCGCTTTATGATGAGAATCGGTTTAATTGTGACCTTACCGGCTATCGCCCGCGACTCCATCCGCGTGGTACTAAAAACATTTAGTACCCTATGTGTTGTTCCCGACTATGTTCTACATCTGTGCCAAATTTCAGCGAGATCCGTTCAGCCGTATTGGAGATACCTCCAAACAAACATTCAACCATACATTCGCATTTATAATATTAGTACAGACAAACAATCGAAAAATAGATATGCAAAATATAAGAGAAGAAATGATATGAAAAATATATAATAATAATATTTTAAAGTGGAATGGACGACTTTTACTTATTTGGAATACTGCATTAAGAAAGCTGCAAAGTTAGAGGTATTAGATTAAAAAAATGGAAAAAAGTTTTTAGTGGGAAAAACCATATTGTGATTTGTCATGGTTTAAAATTATATGTGAATTATTCAAAGAGGCTATTGTTTGCAAGCAATTTCCTTTATACAACTCGCGAACCGACAGAGCGAGGAATTTGCAAACAATGGATTCCTCTGTCCTGTGTTACGCTAAATAATTGTGTATACGTCGACCATATGAATTTAAAATCGATATAAGACGTAGATATTTGTTTCATCTTACTAATATTATATATGCTAATGTTTGGATGGATGGATGTTTGCATAGATCTCACTGAAATCTGGTATAGATGTAGAACATAGTCTGTAAGAACACATAGACTACTACTTTATTTTTTTTTTCGAGAGTCGCGGGCGACAGCTAGTTTGATGTATTACTCACTGACTTGGGAAAATAGAACATGTTGTACCTAAGCGTGCCGACTTGGCAATACAGTTACGAAATACTCGTAGTTAGCAAATACACAGTTTTTATAGGAGTTTTATATATTTTTCTATGTTAATAATGTTTTTTTCCATAGAGTAAATGATGATTAGTTGTCATGTATCACTTGATGGAAGGAAATAATTATGTGCATTTACGATGTAAAATGTTTTAGAGTTACCTGAGGATTTACGTTTCAAAACAATCGTACAAAATAATGTCATTACTGTCGTTCTCTTTGAAATAGACAAAGATAACAATATACTTTCAAATACTTGCTTAACTTATCTACGGTATCAACTAAACGCCTCGAAATAAGCTAGCGCAAGCTATAATTAGTATCTATATATACTTCAAAAGCTAAGTTTATTCTCGGCCACATTACTATGAATATTTCTATACAAAAAATTAATAAATAAAAAAAACAAATGTATGGTGTCAATAAATATAACTTAATATGACGGTAATGCAATCGCAGGTCTGATGAACGCGTCAAAGGCGCTACGACCTCGTGACATACTATGTTTTCTGATAACGCTAGGATCCGGTTTGATTGCATTATTGCTCACATAGCTGTCTAGTATGTAAACATATTAGGATTGTATTCACACTTCAGCAGTCTATAGACCGACAAGGCTATCCGAACCAGGGGGCGCTAGTGAGCTGTCAAACTAAATTATAAGAGCTCACTAGCGCCTCCCTGTCGACGTCAAAAAATGCCACAAGATCCTCGTTGTACTGTAGCTGTGATATATATATTTTTACGCAATTCTCTATGTCTTTATTGAAATACATATTGATAGAAGGACTTCTCTGACCGGTTCAGATATCCTTATTTGACTATGTATAAAACTTACCTGTATGATCGAAATTCTGACTTCCTACTAATATTAAGAAATACCAAAGTTTGTTACCACGTAAGTCTTACCGTATGTTTTTGAGTCTAAAATAAAAAAACATATCGTCTTCCCTGTCATTATCTCTGACAAAACAGAGATAACATGTCTTTAAACGGGGTTTTGGTTTCAGAAACACACGTTTAGAAAACGAGTTTGGTATGTTAAATTCTCAGTACAAGGTGAATGTCCTATGTTTCATTATGATACACGAGGAAAATTGAATTTGGAATCGAAAATTAATACCTCTATTTAGTTTTAATGACTTTTTAAGCATTTATTCATTGTCAATAATAAATCTTGCCTTAAAAATCTGATGCAAAAGAACAAAGCTTACTCTACGTATGCGCATGGTAGTTATAGAGCATCGTTTTACACAGGAAAGACCTCTTTAATCCAATACGATTTGCACACATTTGCGAGCGCGTGCGCAGATCGCTTACGTTCCGAGTTTATAGGCGCACATTTGCATACGACACTTGCGAAACCGCACGTCGGCATCTTAGCAATTACTTCGCAACATGACTTGTGTAGGTAACCTCAAATGAGCTTTTGCTTTTATTCCTAAACTAGCTGTCTCATGCGACTTCGTTTGCGTGAAATTAAAACTCAAGAAGTAACCCATTCTTGACTGAAATCTATCTCTGTTACAAATTTAATTCAGATTCTTTTTATATAGCTGTCGCCCGCAATTACATCCGCGCGGAATTAAAAAAAAAACATAATTAGTAGCCTACGTATTCTTCCATACTATGTCCTATATGTATGCCAAATTTCATCGAGATCCATTCAGCCGTACTGGAGATACTTTCAAACAAACATCCATCTAAACATTCGTAATTATTAGTAACTATCTTATATATAAAATTGTCGTGTCACAATTTTATTGTCACAATATTGAGTAGGTCTGAGAATCGGCCAACATCTATTTTTCATCCCCCTAAATGTTAAGGGTATTTTTTAAACAAACACGCGTACGGATTCGCGGGCGACAGCTAGTTATTATATATAATTGAAAGTGTACTAAACTCAGGTGTAATGAACTGTCTCTTTCTCTGCAAACCGTACACTTAGATTCATGGGTTAGGTTCTTCTTTCATAAAAACAATGAATCAAAATGTGTAGAACTGTACTTTGTTGTCAACGTAGTCGTGTATATAACAAGTTTCTGCATTGACGTATGTTTGTATATGACGATGACTAATGAATAATTAACAAAGACCATTGTCTGAGAAAGTTTTTTCTTCATATAATTTCCATCTTTATTCCATATCTATGGGTACATTATGCACTATGATAGACATTGTTGGGTTCCTTCAATAGTAATTCTTTCGTGCAGTCGACTGAAGGAGTATGCTAACTTCAAATGCAATTTGTCGTGACTCAGTGAATTTCTAAGCATTTATTTGATTACTGTAGTACCGTACATCTTGTCTTCCTCTTTTTGGCTAGACAGTTATGTGACTTCAAATGGCGAGGAATTAATAATGTCAATTTTTAATAGTGTTTTCCTTAGATTAAGGCCACTCCTTGTCTAGTATATTAGAGAAGTTGGTTCATCATAAACATATCTTGTAAATCACGGTCATTAGTAAACTTCCAATATAAAAATGCTTGTATTTTTTATTTGATTTACTTTTAATGACGATGAATGAAAATATAACGATAAATATATTAATTAAGCAACCCGGTAGTCTGACGTAGTCGTCGGACTGGTTTAAATTATGTTTGGGAATAATGCTAAGGAAGTACATATTTGTATGCGTAGTGAATTATTTTGTGTAATAATTCCTTTATTTATATCATTTTTATCTTTACTATTATAAGGCTGTGATTAGTATGATTAGCTAATGTATGTTAGTCCCCTATGCTTCCCTTATTTTCATAAGGAAATGCTTTATGCATACTCCACGCCCCTGGGGGGACGCGGTAGTTATGTGGGAGTCTCTTCCGGATGAGAAGCATACCCACTCAACCCCTCTGTTTCTCCTACGCATCATGGCGAGGACACGGGCACGCTTGCGCTTTCGTCCGCGACCTCCTATGCTTCCCTAAGACCCTGGACTGATGTTGTTGAAACTTTGGTATGATGTTCGGGGGTACACCAGCCAAGGTTTTTAACGTAAAAAAAGTTGTCCCCTTTAAATGCTACTTATGTACTACGACTTAATTATTTAAACTTTTAGTTGCGACTTCGTCCGCACGGAAGTATAAAAGACTTTAGTACCTACGTGTTCTTCCAGCCTGTATTCTACATTTGTGCCAAATTTCATCGAGAAATGTTAAACCGTTTTGGAGATACGTAACGAACATCCGTCTATCCATCTATCCATCTAATGAAACTTTCGCATTTATAATATTCGTACGATATTAGTATGATTGGAATATAAGACAACTTTTCCAACAACTAAAGTCAAATACAATTGGAATAAAATTGACAATTTTTTTACTATTTGTGTAATATCTTGCATATTCATGAGAAATCTTAAATAGAATTGGTTTTACGGATATCGTTTATATCCTTGCTAGTGTAGTCAGACATGTTATATTTTTCCATATAAGAGCAGATTATTAAAGTTGCCGGTCCACTGCTAAGTTACCTGTTCTACGACCTTGGGGCAAAATTATAAACATTAACATATGAAAACAAGAAACTAATTTGCCAACATATGAGTAATGCGAGCAATGTTATCGTTTGTTAAGTTTTACAAAATATCACTGTTTTAGATTTATTTTAGTTTTTTTGAACAGATAATTTAGCGTTGTATACATTTTAATTAATATAATATAATTATATCGACAGTATTATTATATAAAATTACAGATTAAGCGTAAGGGTCTATTTAATATACTTATTCACTATTGTTTGTTTACAAATTTGGGTAATCTATATCTACCACAATGATGTATTTATGCGGGCTCCCCCTTGTCAGATAATAACGCAACTTTATGTTAAAATTTACAAAAAGCTTTCCACGTGGCTGAATACAGTAACAGCGTAATGCTGAAATTAATTAATTTATATGTACTGTCGTAAAATATTTTATTATTGGTATTATTTCAATTGATGACCATATGTTTTTGTAGTTTCATTATCCATACTGTATGTTAGGACGGTGCAGGGCCGGATTTACCATTTCCAGCTGCCTGGGCGACATTTTTGCGCCGCTCCATTTTTTTACTGTAGAGGAAAGTCTTCTAAAGATAGGGAATCTTAGGAGGCGCCTCCTGCGCCCTTTTACACTCCACTTGGGCGCCTGCGGCACCGCCTTATGCACGGCGCCCAGGGCGGTTGCCCTATCTTGCCCTATCCTAACGCAGCTATTGCGACTTCTAAATATACTGGTAGCTAGGAATCATATGTTTTTGCTTTTAGATCAATGTTCTTTAACGAATGAATTTCCTGCAGTTTGCCTCGGCTTTTTGTTGAGAAGTATTTCATGGTATATGATTGTTTATACCTTCGTTGGTCATTTATGTCTACAGATTTTGGCATTAAGAGATTAACAGTATAATTTTTTTTGCTAAAATTACCTTTAATAATTGGTAAATTTGACCGCAAGACTACCTGATTAAATGACCTTTTGGTTGGTATAATGGTAGCATATTTTATAATATAATGATACCAATTACTTCATTATATTGTGCTTACAATTTTGAAGTATGAATTATAAATAAAATAGGGTTTTTTGGCGGAAGCGATAGTCAAAAAGCGAAGTAAATTTCCACGTCTTATATTGTGATGTTTTTGTTAAATATTGTTAATTTTTTATCCACCAGGACATCAGGAATGGAGGGCAGTATCACGGTGAATGGTATGGAGCGTAATCTGTCCAGCTTCCGAAAGCTATCTTGCTATATCATGCAGGACAATCAGTTACACGGTAACCTGACAGTCGAGGAGGCAATGTCGGTTGCCACCGCGCTCAAGTTGCCTACTGCCACAACCAGGACTGATAAAGATGAAGTGGTGAGTACCAGGATTTCAGAAAATATAATGTAGTAGAAGTATTGTCGCTCATTAGAGTTAGCAACATTAATAAATTGTTTGCTCTTATGTAGGTTTGGTTAAAATACAAAAAAAATAGATTATTTTAATGCGAAGTAACGCATTATATTTTTTATATTTTTAATACTTATAAACAATTTAATTTTTTAGTGGCTATGGTTTGCTCCCACTTGAATTTCAGAATATGTCAAAGACTAAAATACATTTTTTCTAGATCCGAGAAATCCTGGAGACCCTCGGTCTCTCCGAGCACCACAAAACAATGACGTCAAATCTCTCCGGAGGTCAGAAGAAGCGTCTATCCATAGCTCTGGAGTTAGTCAACAACCCTCCTATCATGTTCTTTGATGAACCCACTTCAGGGCTGGACAGTTCCTCATGTTTCCAGTGCATCTCTTTACTGAAGACATTGGCGAGAGGGGGACGGACTATCATTTGCACTATTCACCAGCCCTCGGCTCGTCTTTTTGAAATGTTCGACCATCTGTACACGCTAGCTGATGGTCAATGTGTTTATCAAGGCAGCACTGGGAGATTGGGTGAGTTATTTCTATTTATACTATGACTATATGTTTCATGTTCATGTTAGGAAGAAAATCCGACACTGTGCCGGTGTACTGGCGCAACACTGGCCTTACTAAAATGTCGACGTTCATGTCCCATCACTATTCATTCTGACACTTGACTTTGTAATGAAAGCGCGCAATTCGCATCAAAGGATTCTAACTAATGTCTAAAAGTTTTTTTCTAATAGTAAAATGCATTTTACTACAAAAATATTGATAACATCATTCGGGTTCAACAATTATTGAAAAGACTAGCCGTCGCCCGCGACTCCGTTCGCGCGGAATTAAAAAACACATAATATTTACTAAATAATTTAGTTGCTGCTGATTTTCATAAAGTATTTAGTGTATTCTAGTATATTAATTGTTGTGGTGTGTAGTGGAATGGCTGGGCAGCCTGGGTCTGCAGTGCCCCTCCTACCACAACCCGGCCTCCTTCATCATTGAGGTGTCATGCGGAGAGTACGGAGACAACACGGGCAAGCTGGTGCGCGCTATTGATAACGGCAAACATGACATCAGGTTAGTACCGACATGATATGGGCGACAGTAACTATTTTTAGCAATACTCCTGCCCTGGGCGAGATTTCTACGGCGCCTTCTTTTTACCCGACTGATAAAGATGGTAATGTCTTTGCGCGTATGTTATTTTGTTTGTATGTAAATTCCATTGTAATAGTGTAAACGACTCGATTTTGATGAATAAGGTGTAATTCTACTCGTCTTCTTCCCCAGAGTGTCATAGGGTATGCATCGCCATCGGCAATAACACGTATAATGTGATAAAATTTTGATTTTAAATGAGTTTAACTAAAGATAGGTTTTAATAGGTTACAATACCACATGACCTTTGAAAAGGAAGTTAAAAGTTAATTATGTATTGTTAAAATTAATTAAAAAATAAATTTAGTAGTAATTAAGGTAAATTATAGCTAATTAATTTGAAATACTTCATACCTCTGTTTTGTTGTTTTTATTATGATGATAAATTGTTTTTATTGTAAAGCTTTTTCGTTAATATTCATTATTCCTAAAACGAATAAATGTTTATATGGCAGCAAATTTTACTGATCTTATTTTAAACTAGCAGTTGTCCGCGACTTTGTCCGTTTGGAATTTGAAAAAATTTTGTAATATTGTTGTCTATGTCACTTGAATTATTCAAATCGGTTCAGTAATTTCAGGAGCATTTACATTACAAACAAACATTCAAATTTTTCCTCTTTATAATACTAGAAAATATTTTAATCTAGAAATGGCATGCCCTTCCCCGATGCCAAGTTACCAGACTTCAATAACAAGAAAGACATGGAGTCGTCACTCAAGTCTGCCGGACAATGGAATAAGAACGACCTCTCCCAGGTCCAGGAGAAGTTCAGTGATGATCACAAGGAGGTGAACGGCACCAGCAACCTGCAAAATGGATTACTACAGTATGCTGCTAATGAAATTGCTAAGGGCAAAGGTGAGCAAGTCTTTTTTGATTTTGTTAATTAAATCACCCTTAGGGTTGCCTTTAACTTAGTGGGCGTATTAGCTGATTTTGATATTGTCCGACCCATAGGAGAGTAAAATATACTTTGGGGAAAAATTTAAATTGAATATACATTCTTAAATAATATAAAACAAGATTCGTTTTATATATTTTTCTTTATTTTGGCTATTGATACTTATATATATGTACTAAAAACTTTTTAACGTTAATTCTTCTTTGTCAAAAGAACAAAGATAATTTCATCTTATTTTGACAATATATTGTTTGAAATGTCTGTACATTTATTTTAATAAATATAAAATGTTAACAAAATCCTTTGTAAAATCTGTCGAATAACAAATAAGGGTCAGAGCAAAGACCCATAAGGTCATTGTTCTCTGCCGCTAAATTAAAATTTAAATTAGTAAGTACCTATTCTTTTAGCACATGAGTAAACAAAAATGTATCTTATTCGTTGAAAGGTATGGTTTAAAATCGCTTGAATGAAGAATTTAAAAATAGGTTGTAATAAAAATAGACTATTAATAGATTTTAAAAGGTTTCAAAAAATATATTTTTTTTTGTTAATTTTGTGACTTAGCTGTTGCCCACGACTTTATGCGGAATTGAAAAAAATATTAGTATTAATTTTAGCCTATGTTAGTCAGTGTTAATGTAGCTTTTTAAAAGCAAAAGAATGTTTGAAATCCATCAAGTAGTTTTTGAGTTTTATTCGTTATATATAAAAAATACGAGGCTCTCAATTCGTATGTATGTTTTTTTGTACACGGCCGGTACCGACTTCAAAATAATATTTGAACAATATAGATATATTACAAGAAAGAAGAGAACTTTCTTACTAACAAGGGTATTCACGACATTTTTATGTCCATTTTTTTATATCAAAAGGTGGCAAACGAGCGAGCGGCCACCTGAAATCGCTGAAATAGCTAAGTGACTGCTGTCCATAGACATACGCATTTGCATATGCGTTGCCTACCTTTAATCGACGGAGCAGAGGATGCACAGAAAGAAAATATCTACCCTTTTCCATGCATTCCTCTCACCCGGAAAGTCTACTTCCACTTCCCATCCTTTCCTTATAAAGAAAAGGATGGGAAGGGAAAGAGGACTAAATTAGGCCTCCGGGACGCACACTCATCAGACGAAACGCCGAATTGCTTTCACTTCACTCCTGTCTCCTGTGTGGTCTTCATGTTTTCTTTTTGAAGTCTAATTAGTATTGATGGGGTCATAACAGTCGTACAACCGGTTATATCTTAGAAACACGTTTGAAATTATAAGATTTAAAATTGAAAAACAACCGGGTAACGACCTTTTTGCCCAATGCGAATATGCTTTATGTCTTATTAGTATTAAAACCTCATGTAACCTATTAAAAACTTGCACGATTTTGATCTTTGAGGTGACTTTGATTTCTATATTTATTTGTTTCCGAAATGATATACAATCATATACAATAGTCGGTGTTTTTTTTTAATTAAAATACTCATGTGTACCGTAAAAAATAAGACAAAAATTGAAGGTCAATAAAACTCCGTGCGCCGACCCCACGTGAGTGGGGTAAGGCCAGGGAGTTGATACTCTTTTGTACCAATGTCCAAAAGCCTAAAGTTTTTTTTTTGTATTGTACGGTGGCAAATGAGCAAGCGACCGCCTGATTTCGCCAAATTAGCGTAGCGACCGCTGCCAAAAGACTTTAATCGATCGAGGAAGAGACGCACGAAATCCTCCGTCAAATCTTTTTTTCCTTCCCCTTCCTTATAAGTAAAGGACTGAAATTAGTTCTCCGGCTTCCTAGTTGTCTTCCTACACAAAAAAGCGCCATCCGTCTCGTAATAATGAACAATTAATTTCAGCGGGTGAACCTATCGTAGTACAAATGGATGCAGAGAAACCAGATAATGTTGAGGAAGCGTTGCTGGGAGACGTGGCCTCTCCGCGCCGGTATGCCACATCCGAGCTGACGCAGTTCTGGGTCGTGCTGAAGAGGACTTTGTTGTTCAGCAGGAGGGATTGGGTGAGTTGGTCTTTGAAATATATATTGTATTGCTTAAATAACAATTGAAATAAAAAAAATGATAGACTGTATAGAAAAGTAGTAGGTAAAATTAAGATTCGAAGGTCGCTAAACAAACTAACTAAGACTCATAAAGAAGAGAACAAGCGGTCACCTGAATTCGCTAGAAATAGCATAGTGATCTGCCCATAGACATCAGCATCAGGACGACGCGCACAGAAAGACCACATTTTCCCTTCATATTTGTCCAATGAAAAGGATGGAAAAAAGAAGAAGACTAAAATTAGGCTTCCACAACACTCACTCATCAGACTGTAGACGGAATTACTTCCACTTAAGACGTGTCTTCTGTGTGCGAGTTCCAGACTGCAAGATTTTGTTGCCGGCGTCTACCACTATTAAAATGATATCTTTATGTACACTCGAGCGAGCTTATCACCATCTCGAAGGCCGGCAACGCATCTGCGGTTCCTCTGGTATTGTTGATGTCCATGGGCGTCGTTGAACACCTCGGTGTTCCCGCTGCTCGTTCGCCCCCTTCTGTTATAAAAAAAAACTTTTATGATACGTCACATAACGGAGTATCCGATGTGTGCAGACGCTGATGTACCTGCGTCTGTTCGCGCACATCCTGGTGGGCTTCCTGATCGGCGCTCTCTACTACGATATCGGCGATGATGGCTCCAAAGTGCTCTCCAACCTCGGCTTCCTCTTCTTCAATATGCTCTTCCTCATGTACACCTCCATGACCATCACCATTCTCAGCTGTAAGTATTGAAAATAATTATTAGCATTGGGAATAAAGTTGAGTTTTTCTTTTAACTTTTTGAAGTCTTTTATATATAAATTGGATTTAAATTTTATTTTAAAACTTTAAAAATATACAAAGATATTTTCATTTTGAATCACAAAATGGTTGATATAAGACACAATTTTAATTATATTTTAAAGAAATTTTGCTTTTTATCGGAAATATTTGAGAATAAACAATTTTTACCATAAGCTATGCAGAATTGTCTATGGTCAAAATATTTAAGCGTCGTATTAAAATACGATTTGGTATTGTGGTTTGTATATGTTTTTATCAATTTTGAAGTTTATTTGTGTTTGATTCCAGTCCCATTGGAGATGCCAGTACTTGTGAAGGAACATTTCAATCGTTGGTACTCGCTGCGATCCTACTACCTGGCCATCACCGTCTCTGATATACCATTCCAGGTTAATATTTAACTAAACTAATATTAATTTTAACAAAGATAATGGAAAGAAAAAGTAGATGGCGCTAGCGTCAAGGGATGTATGTTAAAGTTTTTATACGTCATTCTAGCGATTTAAAAAAAAATCTATTCTTTTTTTATTAGTTGTTACCTTCGCTCAAGTTTGATGATTCTTTCTGAGTTATTTTACTGTCTCACCTCATAAAAATTAAGTTATAAGTAATTAATGAAGAGTTAAAAAAATTTGAAATTTTCTATGTGCAATGATTTGAACGTGATTGAACGTCGTTGCGACTTCAGTTTACAGAATACTTTGTATATAAAATAAATTATTTTTTTATATCTGTGGTATATTTAGTTCTAGTCACTCTTAATGCTGACATTTGTAAGATGGAAAGGCAATTTTTCTGCCCATTGATATCGGCGCCATGTTTGGTAAGACACGTGTAATGTGTACAGGCAATATTCTGCATAATCTACGTGGTGATCGTGTACCTGCTGACCTCCCAGCCGCTGGAGTGGTCGAGGTTCGCGCTCTTCCTCGGCTCCTGTCTCCTCATCTCCTTCGTAGCGCAGAGTGTCGGCCTTGTTGTTGGTGCTGCTATGAACGTACAGGTATAATAAAAAACATTTTTTTTCTTATATTATTAGGCACTAACGAGGTGCTACCTCGAATTGATGAAATTGCACATGCGTTGCCTCCTTCAGTCGTCAGAGGAGACGCGCGTAAGATAACATTTCTCTTTTCCATCATTGCCCATTGCCATCTTTTCCTTATAAAAAGGCAGGAAAGAGGACTAAATTGAGACTTCCGCCACCACAATCAGACTGTACGCGGAATTACTGCCACTTGAAGAAAGTCTTCTGTGTCGCATATTGTAGCGCCATCTATTAGCCATCTCAAAAAATGTCTATAAAAGCTGATTTTATTACCCTGTGGTTGTTTCCAGAACGGCGTATTCCTCGCGCCAGTGATGTCAGTCCCGTTCCTGTTGTTCAGCGGCTTCTTCGTGTCGTTCAATGCGATTCCAGTGTATCTGCGCTGGATCACATATCTCTCTTACATAAGATACGGCTTTGAAGGCACCGCACTCGCCACGTACTCCTTCAACCGCACCAAGCTGCAGTGCCACCAGGTAACCACAGGATACAGCGTTCATACATCACAACACATCACAATATATCACAATACATCACAATACATCACGACACATCACAAATTGTTGACGAATGAATCAGTAAGTTACGACATGCTAATGCACGATATATTACGACTAAACAATGCAAATAAGATACAAACGACGAGATGAACCATGTCGCGACACAATCTTAATAATATAAATGCGAATGTTTGTATGTATGGATATGTTCCCTATATGTGTCAAATTTCATCAAGATCTGTTGAGATGTTCCGGAGATACCTTCTAACAAATCTTCCATCCCTCCATCTGAACATTCGCTTTTATAACACATATTAGCAAGATTGCTCCATTCGTCATGTCACGAAAACACACGACGCAGCAAATAATATAGACACGGTCAAATATAATCGCAACATTTTTTATTGTTTTTTTTTCCAGACGTACTGCCACTTCAAAGATCCAAACACGACGTTGGAAGAACTGGACATGCTGGACGCGGACATAACCCTGGACATCGCGGCTTTGTGTCTCATCTTTGTCGTCCTCCGTGTCTCCGCCTTCCTATTCCTGCGCTGGAAACTCAGATCCACGAGATAAATTATTTTAAACCTTATCTCACTGTATTTAGAGTATAAATTATTATAAAACTCAAACTCCTTTGAAACATTATAAGGTTAGAGTAGAGAGATGTAACTTGGCAATAATTGACAGAATTCCACTGACCTCTATATTGTACTGGACAGGCTATAAGACGTTATATTTTGTGCCTATTTGATTTTCGACGGTAGGAAACTCGAAGTAACTTCAATTGGGGATTTAAATTTAGAACTAAGCAAAAACCTGTCCAGATATTTATAGAAGTCAGTGGAGAGGTCTGATTGATATACTTAGTTGTATGGTATAACCGCAGTTATTGTGATAGTGGGATAACTTCGAATATAAGACATATTTAAGATGTTAAATGTTAAATAAACTTATCAACCAAATGAAAGAAAATACGTCACAAATTGACAGGCAACTGTCAAAATGTCATCCGCCATTTTCTGTATATGTATAAGAAATAAAATGTGAGTTATCTATCTGATTGCTAAAATTCAGTGAAAACCGCAATACATTCTTTAAAACAACACATCGGTTATAAAGAATAATAGTTGGTTTCTGTGACCAAAATCATCGTTTAAAACATATTGTCACCTCTATCTTGTCAAAGATAATGACAGGGATGACCATATGTTTTATACAGAGATTTTGGGGGCAGAAACCTACGGTGTTGTTGCTCATGTTATTATTAAGGTCGGTTTTCACTGTTACATTTTTTTTTCGGTAAAACCTCATCCTAAAATATGAATTAAATTGGACAAATTGAATTTTAATTAATTTAATATAAATCATAATATATGTAACTATTGTCTTTAGGTGATTGGTAGCTTAAATATATAATATTTCTATATTTGAGAGACTGCTTTGTGATATATGTCTTTACACAAAGCGTTATAAATGTACAAAAAAAATGTTGACGATTCCTCACTTTAGAGAATTTTCAACAACTTTTTTTTTAATTTCTGAAAAACAAATTATTTCTTTCATTTTTAAACGCCTTTGTGTTAGGACATCTACACGAAAATATTTATAAAAATATTTTGTTTTTGTTATCATGACAATTTTTAAAAAAATGTTACTAACAAGTGCCTTTTATTAAAAAAAAAACACGAGTGCTCAAATAAATGTAAATTAAAACATACATTAATTTGTAAGAATGGCTATTCTAGAATAAAGACAAATATTACTTATAATTTCTATACCTATTTTTTTTTTACAAATCAAATATAATTAAAACTCAGTTAATGTTCCAAATTCAAAAATACTGGGTCTTTTGAAATGCCCGTTGATTTTTTTTTTAAATATAGAAGACTAACGGACAGAGGAATATAAAATATTGTATCCTATTTTGATAACGAATGAATTATACAAAAAAATGTTGATGATTCCTCACTTTACAGAATAAAAAAAAATCTTTTTTTTACCTTGAATGTCTTTTTCATCTTTTAATATTCTTAGTGCCGCCATTTTGTTGCCTTAAAAATTATATTTCAAAGAGGTTTTTCTAATTCATCTTGCCGTATACGGCTTGCCTTTAAATTTTATTTGAAAAAAAAATAATTTGAATTAACGGAAACAACATTAGATTTGTGATAAATTAAATAAAATATATTCATCAATTATAAATAATTATTTTATTTAAGAAAATGTGAAGGTATAATGTATTTTGTACTTAGTTATAAAATCGCTTAGAACAATTTAATGGTCCAATAAATGTATGGTGATATATATTAATTACTGTTTTCTATATTTTATAAATAAATGGTTAATAAATTTATATGTCATTTTCTTTTTTTTTTACAGACAAAACAGTGATGCACAAATTAAAAAAAAAGTTCTGACAAAAAAAGACAACCGCTAAAATATTTAAATTTTTACGATGTTCTGTTTATTATATTATTCAAACGTCAGGGAATGTTCGTTTTAAAAATTAAATTAAAAAGTATACTTATATGCTAGAATCTAGTTAAAAACAATCTCAAGAAAAAAACACGCAGCCGACAAACCATAACCAAACGCGAGAATGTGCCACGGAAATAATATATTATTAAACTTTCTCGTATTAAGGAAATGTTTTTTATTTTGTTCGTAATAGAAATCATTTAAATATTTATCAACTAAACCGCTTTCTTTTATACGTAATGTATACAAATGTAACCTATCCAGAAATGGGAAACCTTTTTCAAAGTAAATAGCATAAAGAATTTTACTGTATGGCTGATTAAATGTCGATAAAAGATCGTTCCCGTTTTTGTCGCAAAATTTCCATTTGCTCTGCTGATATAAAGAATTTAAAACTATTGTATAAATATCGTAAGATTCACTTACATTTTGCAAACATTTTATTTGCATATCGCATTCTTCAAAACTATCTTGTACAGACGAGCCTATGTGTCTAGAAAAATCTTTAAAGAAAGAACTATAGTATGGTTTAACTTTATACTTAATTAGATCATTTTGATTTGATATTTGATACGTGAAACTAGGATTTGTCAGAAGTCCTGTTAAATGCGTTTGATAATATATGCTTATCAGATAAGTAAAAACAATCCAATGTATAAAGATCCATCGCGTCTTTTTCTCGCTTCCTAATTTAGTGCTGTGCTGTAAACAATGATCAGTCAACATTAATACTAACGCACATTTATCGATACGATATAAAACATTTACTAAAATGAAAAATAGAAAAAATGTCGATAAAAATAAAATCCACACATCACTATCGAATGCTAAGTAAATATTTCTCCAAAATGGTACGATGTCTGCTTTCTTGACTATTATTTTTAGTTCATCAACAAATGTTACATGTCCCCATAAATAACTGAAGGCTTTTGCTCGTTGTTCTAATAACATGATCGCACCAAACATCATGTCTACTTTGTGTTCGTGAATTAATTTCATTGGTCCAGTTATTGTCGTGTTACTAATCAGAGAAAATTCTTCAGCATTGTCATAATTCACATAAGTGACATCGAATTGCTCCAATTTACTTAATATTTCAATGACATACTGTTCAACTCCTAAATTTTTTACATTCCTTGTGTCTTCTTCTTCAATAGACGAAAAAGGTGGTGAATCAGTTATAAGTGCCTGGAAGGAGCAATTTTTTAATCCTTTTTTCGATCGAATAGGATATAATTTGGAAAAATTGGCTTCGAAACATTTTCCAATTGGTATAACTCTGTCGTATTTTTTTCCGCATGAATTATTTTCATATGTTTTATAAGTATACAAATTGTAATCTTTCGATTTATTAATAATAACAACATTATTAATACGATACGTTATTAATTCTTTAAATAATTCAATCAGAGAATTTGTAGTATTTGCTATAATAAGGAATTTCACATTTGCTTTCCAATTGACATCGTATTTTATTGATTCGAGTACACTAGTTAGATTATTTTCAACGTTAGTAATGTATGCATCATTTGAAGCTTGCACTTTGGATTTTATTGTTCGACTCACAATTGTTACAAAGTTGATTTCATTTATTCTTTTAATTATTTCATTGTCATCGTCTACATCTATATAAGTTACTTTGGAACCTTTTTTTAATGTGTTTGTTATTATTTTATTTACGCATAGAGCAATATTTATTTTATCTTCGGAATTCTCTATATTTATGCAATAAATGTATATAATTATTTTCAGAAGAACAAATAAACGTGTGATCTGCATTGTTGGTGTATTATTAATGCATTTTTTTCTGCCACTGTTTCGTTTTTGTAGTCATATTTAAGTATCGATAAAATTAAATTGATGTCGAAACACATCAGAAACATAGATTGTCTCTGTCTTTTCCACATGAAATGAAAAGGATGACAATATTTTTATCGGTTGTTTTGTCAATGTAAATTTACAGAAACTTTCCATTAATTTGATTCGTAATCTGATATAATCTGTTGTTTTTAACTTAACATCGTAATCAATCTCAAGGTCAATTCGTTTCATTAATTGTTACAAAATTTTAACGCTTTATTACTTTAACTAATTAAATTGCCTTTTAAAAATGCAATCATAGAATATAAATGAAAACTGTAAATTTATTTTTAATCTGTATTAAATTAGTATTCAACAGATAAATAATTGTAATTATATATAATTTTGTCCTTAAATCATATAATCATGTCCTTATTCCTTAAATGTTAAGGACATAATTATTAACCTTTAACTTTTATTAATATAAAATATATAAAATAATTAAACAAATATAATGTTCATTTTAATGAATAACTATAAAACAAAATAAAATTTCATTATTTTATGTCATTTAAAATATAGAGTTATTACCAACATTATGGCACGGAAAATAATATTTAATAAGGTTAACAATAAAGAAAGAAAACATACTCTCATCTCTATCATCTCATATTACAAATGCGAATGTTCCGATGGATGGATG
The DNA here is from genome assembly GCF_000836235.2 of Papilio xuthus. Lineage (NCBI taxonomy): Eukaryota > Metazoa > Arthropoda > Insecta > Lepidoptera > Papilionidae > Papilio > Papilio xuthus. The sequence continues at coordinate 1,364,850 of NW_013529697.1, read as the reverse complement.
TCTGTTAGAAGGTATCTCCACAACGGCAGGCTAGAAGAACACAGGCTATTTAAGTTTCTTATATTCCGCGCGGACGGAGTCGCGGGCGCAGCTAGTATAATATAATCCTAAGTTCTGTTAACTATAACAAATTAACTAGATAATCGAAACTCTACCAGTAGTAAAGTTTAAGCGTTAGTTTTGATCGTAGGTAATGACTATTTATTTACTTATATGTTGAATATTTATGTTAGCAATGTCAGCGGAAACGTTAGGACATTGTTAGTATTCAAAGAATATAAATCATATATTTGTAATACAACACATTTAACTGAAATCGAATCGTGTCGAGTTCGGAAGGTTAAATAACAACTTCAAGTACTATAATTACAACGTCTTGTTGTCTATCTTTATGTCATTATTTTAATCATTATTAATTTGGTTTTAAATTATTTATTGGAATCATCTTGCTTTTTTCCTTCCCCTAGGTGTCTCTTCTATACCAGACAAATGCAATCTTTGCTTTACAGAAATGTCTACACCGATGGGCTTGGAGCCTACCCTGAGTTAAGGGTGATTAGGCCATAGTCAACCACGCTGGCCAATTGCGGGTTGGTCGACTTCACACATATCTTTGAATTATTTCTCAGTTATGTGCAGGTTGCATCACGATATTTTCCTTCACCGTAAGAAGATCTTCACATAAATCTTTATAATACTACAAATGGATGGATGTTTGGTTTTATGTACAGAACAGCTAAACGGATCTCAATGAAATTGGGCATACATGTAGAACATAGTCTGGACACACATATACTATTTATTATGTTTTTTAATACCGCGCAAACGGAGTCGCTGGTGACCGCCAGTATTTTAATTAAAAAAAATATGACGCACCAGAACAGCCATATCATTTTAAGAAATCAAAGTAAAGACTTTATTATTTTGTAAATGTTTTTACTGTTATAAAGATAAAATCATCAGTAAAAAATTTAAAATTGCAGTTGCTCCGCTTCGGTTTTCGCAATCGAATCGCGATGGAGCAACGAAGGCGGCCATACAAGTAGCTTGCTTCAGATTAGTTTAAATAATATACAAGTAATACCCACAACGAGTACAAATATCATTTTAAACCAAACAAGGTAAGTTAGTTAGTAAATTAAAGATACTATACTGTAAATTCCACTGCCGAAATACCGTACAAAAAGACGTTGTTATCTTTATAAAATGTTTTTGTGTATTCATCATCATAAGCTCACTATACGTCCCCACTGAGGGTCTCGGAGCCTACCCTAAGATAGGGGTGACTAGGTTATAGTCACGTTGGACCAGTGCAGGTTGGTTGATACACATATCTTTGAATTTGTTCTTAGATATGTGCAGGTTATATTACGATTCGCGGACGAAAGCGTAAACGTGCCCGTGGCCTCGTCATGATGCATAGGAGGAACAGAGGGGTTTAGTGGGTATACTTTCCATCCGGAAGAGAATCTCACATAGCTACCGTGTCCCCCCATATGCGCGGAGTATGCATAAAGCATTCCCCTCTGAAAGAAAAAGAAAAAAAATGTTTTTATTGCGATGTTTTCCTTCACTGTAAGAAGTTTGTGAGTGAGTTTGATTCAACTGAATATTATCTTGGGTTACCAGGATTATTGCATCAAAATAAGCAGCAAATACCGAATTTGGGTCACCCTTATATAATTAAAAACAAAACTAATAACATAATCGCTAATAAATATTTATAGTTGAATAGACATTACCTAAAATTGCACTTGGTTTAGTTGGCTCCTTTGTGGAAAGGGAACCTTGTAAATCCGACTATACTTATGTCAGTTGGGACAAAAATGCATCAAATTGAGCAAGATTTGTTACATTCCCTGGAAACTATCACCAGTAGAACTTTACACGGTATCGAAGGTCACAATTATTGCAGTATTAAGTTAGCCAATATACTTTCAAACCAGTTCGGACCCCAAGTTCATGTTTAATAGAAGTCCACGGGGCACTATTGACATCAGTTTAATAAAAGATTTTTAGTAAAGAAAATTAGTTATGAGGTTGGAAGCTCGACCTTCTTACCGTTTATAGTGTTTTTCAGAATATAATAATTCTAAATTTATAACATGATCTTGAAGTCTACTATAAATCTAAAACAAATTAAAACGATGACCTTTCCTTGTCGGTGTTAAAGATTTCAGTTTCGTTTTGTGTTTAATTATACCTAAATATACTATTTTTTATTATTCAGTCGTAATCGCATGTTACGTCATAGGATGGGTTACGCGCGTTGTGCACGACGCAACTCACTGCACTTCCTCTGTGAGTAACAAAACAATAGACGACCAAACAATGTTCCGTCGCGATCAGCGGTGCTCAAACTTTAGAGAGACGTAGACGTATTTACCACGTGATGGAGAAAATTATAATGCATGAAACTTGACCAAGTAAATCACAGAGAAACAAGATACAAACCCATATACACAAAGACTTGCGTGACCGTGGTTTTCTGAGTCCATAATCTCCGTTTAAAACATATTATGATCTCTGTTTTGTCAAAGGTAATGACAGGGATGACGATATGTTTTATACAGAGATTTTGGTGGCAAAAACCCACGGTGAAAAAATATTACACTCTGGTTAGTCGGTATATGTATAGTTCAGTGGGGCGTCGCTGGCAAGTCAACGTGATCCCGTAGCGTCCTACATTATGGCTATGAGGGAACAGAGGGGTTTAGTTGGTATGCTCCCATTTGAGGAGAGAATCCCACATAACTACCGTGCTTTCCCTGAGTCACGGAGTATGCCTAAAGCATTCCCCTTTGAAAAAATCGGTATATGGTTAAGATATTTTGTTAATAACAAACCAAAAAAATGTTCGACAAAGATTATGTTGCACTTTTTGACACTGATAGGGGCGTTTCTCCATTAATTTGTCGATATGATTTTTGTCATGATATAAAATTATGTTTGAGAACCACTGTTTTTAATTGCGCTGTGAATGAACTGTGAGCTATAGAGCTTAGTCAACACAACCACAGCTTGCATCTAACTTAGTCGCGAGTTGTAAGCGGCGTGGGCTAGACGTGAAGTGTTAGTGCTTTAGTGAATGCTCGCAGACCACATTAAATATTTATGTATGTTACGTTCAAAGAAGGTAAGTTGTACTTAGTTAAAATTAGTGGTGCGCTAAAGTTTTAGTGATAAGTAAGGAATTTAGTTGACTTTTAGCGTGGATATTACTACAGCTTACCCTAGAATACTTGTAATAATAAATAATAAACTTAAGACGTAAAGTTAATCTCATTGAAACTATTTTGTTGCTAATTTAAACAATGCTGGTTAACTTAGTACGGTAGTTACAGAAAGTACAATTAGTAGTTGTCTGGTCTTTTATAATAGATTTTTTTAAATATAATCATGAATTTAAACACAGACATAAAATGTCTGTGTAGAGTATAGAAAGGTATCTTTCACTTGCGCACAATAACAAATTAAAATACAATGAGAAATTGTTCCATAAGTAGGTTGATACATATTCTAATTCAATCAACGAACCTAAGAAACAGTGAATTAAGCTCTACACACACGACACGAATTTAGGGTAATATTTTGATTAGTTGAATGTATCCTTATTTCTTACTAATATTATAAATGCAAATATTTAGATAGATGGATGAACGTTTGTTTGAAGTTATCTCTGGAACGGCTCAACGAATCTCGCTAAAATTTTGCATAGTTGTAAAACATAGCCTGGAAGAATACATAGGTTATTAAGATTTTTGTTAATTCCGCACGGAAGGAGTCGCGGGCGACAGCTAGATTTAAATATTTGTGTCTGTTTGTCTCGTAAGAATCAGCACTAACCATTGAATAACCTCTCTTTAAGACTAAACAATTGATAGCTTCCGGCGTTTACAATAAAAATTGCTAACATCCAATTTGGCACTCATCATTCAATTTGTTATTTATCAAATTTTTTTTTAGATGTATAGCGAATACAATGATATTATTAAATTAGTGATGTAGTATAAATACGTAGTAATATATTAATCTAAAATATAAGGAACATCTATACTAATATTATAAATAAGATTTCTTTATTTGCATTGAAAAGGCTCTGAAATTACTGAACCTATTTGAAAAATTCTATCACTGTTGGGAAGAACACTATACTCGTGTGACATAGGCAATGCTTATTAATAGATTTTTTTAATTCCGCACAGAAGTTAAGGAAAACTGCAATTTATAATATTTGTAAAGATCCAAGGAAACGAAATGAGGTTATCATTAGATTTCCATTGCCGAAACTCTTGTACAAAAACATATTGACTTTATTCTCATTCTGTTTGTAAAGAACAGAGACCAGTAAAATAGGTTTTATTGCAGGTTTTTGTAAGTGTGTAGCTAGACTGTTAGGATCTTTGCACTAATATACCTAGAAATGATGATGAAATATTTGTGAGGTGTTTGAAACCAGCTAAGAGTTGGGAGACTAAACGTTTCGTCAGTACGCGGCATGTGACCTTCATACAACTGTAGGCGTTTCAATCATCGTTTCTCAGTTCAAATGTTGCAAAATTTATATGAACTTGACAATACACTAGAGTGATTGCAAAAAAATTAAGTACGAGTGTCTTACTGATATAAATGCGAATGTTTAAATGAATGGATGTTTGTTTGGAGGTATGTCCGGCACGGCTCAACGGATTTTGAAAAAAATTGGTACACGTAGAACATAGTCTCGTAGTACGAATAGGCTACTTATTAGGTTTTTTAATTCCGCGGACGGTGTCGTGAGCGACAGCTAGTATGTTTATAATATTTTTTTTCCTAAAAATAAATTTTGGATTTTCATTAGCATTTATCCTATAATCACATATAGAAAATAATTATTTTTTTGTTACTTTCATATAAAGAAAATTTAACGATAACTAACTGTGTAAGATTTGTTTTACATTTAAAACGAAATGCTTATTCGTGTTTACTTTTAGTGTTCGCCGCGTCACTATAAGTGTGTGCACACCTTAACAGACTGAACTCTAAAATTTGGTGGCATGTTTTGATAATCGTAACGTATATTTTAGAAAAGTAATGTAGAGTAATCAAATATCTTGTCAACTTTTGTTTTTACTGGTTTTATTTTTTCAAAGGGATATTATATTTTTTAATCTGTATCATATTTCTAACGATGATGTGACCATATGTTTTGATAAGTATTGACACAATTGCATTTTTCCGGTTCAAATGTCGGTAATATCATTTGTTTAGTTTTATCAAGTTTGACACACTTTGTGAATTGATTGTATTCAGGCAATTTTATATTGTAAACATAATTGACATTTGCATGATCCTGGTGATTTGGACTAGCGTGTGGTAGATTAGATTATTGTAGAGCGTCAGTGGCTCATTGGTCAAGCACTTGACTTCCAATCTGCAGGTCCTGGGTTCAAATCCCGCCATGTAGCAATGTGTTTTTCGATTTCCGATTTACATATGTACATTTAATCGACGTCCTTACGGTAAAGGAAAACATCGTGATGCAACCTGCACGTATCTGAGACGTATCTGAGAAGAAATTCAAAGATATGTGTGAAGTCAACCAACCCGTACTTGGCCAGCGTGGTTGACTATGGCCCAATCACCCTTAACTTAGGGTAGGCACCGAGCCCCTCGGTGGGGACGTATAGTGAGCTGATGATGACGATGATGATGATGATTGGTAGATTAGATGTAAATTAAAAGATTGACTTTATTCTCAAATATTTAACTAATTATTCCTTTGATGATTAAATAATTAAAATCTAATATAATATGCGAATGTTTATATGGATGTTTGAAGGTATCTCCACAACGGCTGCATAGATCTCGCTGAAATTTGTCATAGATGTAGAACATAGTCTTATAGACATAGGCTACTTATTAAGTTTTTTGTAAATACGACACGGACGGAGTCGCGTGCGACAGCTAGTGGTATTATAAATGGTATTAGCGCCTGATTTTTTAAAACACGTGTTAGTAAGCGATGATATTGCTAATACGTGTTATTATAAAAGAGGCTGTTGGCGTCCTACCTTTGATGGAGAACATTGAGAATGTACTTAAAAAATCATCCCATCCTTTTGCAATGATATTATTGCAATTATTATTTTGCTTATTATGAAAGGGTTAAGTAGGGAATAAAAACAAAATTAGTCACACGGAACGCACTCCTCATTCATTTGGTGATAAATTGCGATTTATGGTAAATCTAGGGTACGATCGTTTTGTTATGATACGTCTATAATAATAAAACTTCAAACTTGTTTTTGCAACAACATTTCCTAACTGTTTGCAATAAGCATAGCTCGTAAATGCTGTGGTTGTGAGCCGAGTATAATACTTTAGAATATTGACTCTGTTAACCAATCTCTATACGTATAAACAAATTCATAGGAATTATTTAAATACGAGTATATATACATAATATCATTGTTTTACGAAGCATAAGTATAAGGTAATCTAGCTTTATTTTAACTATTTTATCTAACTAATGGTCACCTATTGGCGAAATTTAACCATCTTATTATGTTACTAATATTATAAATGTAAATGCTTGGATGGATGGATGGATGTTTGTTAGATGGTATGTCCACAATGGTCTAACAGATCCTAAAGAAAATTAGCACAGTTGTAGAACATAGTATGGAAGAATACATAGACTTATTAAGTTTTTTATAATCTGGCCGGACGGAATCGCATGCGACAACTAGTAACTCTATAAACTTCTTTACCAAGTTCATTCGTTTGGGAAAATTCCTTAAACAACAATGCAAAGTTTTCCTTTGACTCATTAATATATATATATTTTCGGATTATATACTACGTTTGTTAATCACTCGGGTAATGGGCTATGACCGTTGTTTATAAATCAAAATATATTGCTATATTTTTTAGTTTAATAGTTTCCGATTGCATTTGGCAGCGGTTGGCAATTTTATGTTGCAAGCACTGATTTGTTTTTCACTGAGATAAGATGATAGAAATCTTCATAATTAATCGTTAATTAAGTTTATGGAATGTAGTAGTTTGTTAATTATTAAACAATTATAGGACAAATGAAGGTAATATTCTTTGCTTTGTATTGTTTTTTTCACTAGCTGTCGTCCGCGACTCCGTCTGCGCGGGATTATAACATGTTCCTAAAGGGTTTTCCCGGCAACTATTAGAATTTTTCTCACGTTTTAAACCTTCCCTAGACCTCCAAAAACATTTCAAGACCAAGGTAACATAAATCTGTTCAGCCGTTCTCCACTTTTAGCGACGCTAACTTACAGCAATTGATATTTATATATGTAGATTAAGTTAACGCTTCCGGATTATAAAAATATAGGTCGAGTAGAATTTTAAGACGGAAATAGGCGACATGTTTCATTAATTAAGTAAATATTTTGAAATAAAAGTATTTGTACCAATAAACTTGAACTTTGGTGTTATTGACCTTTTAGTTTGCATAGATGCGTTTTTGTTACTGACAGGAAAATAAGTCCTGTCTTTAGTACGGTGAAAAGTGTGGTCCCACTTTTTGATTCGTTAAAATGATTAAAAAGGATTGTAAAAACTAAAAGTTTACGTAACTGTTTTTTTTGCGTTTTACTAGAGTATGAACGTTTGTGTTATTAATGCACATTTTTACGGCTAAGAATTTTATGGCTAGATAAGAAATAATTAAAATTTAATTTAACCATGAACAAACTACATCACAAATTTACAACAGTAGTAGAAAGCGGGAACCTTATAACTTAAACCAAGTTATGTTATTGTGTGCGTAAATATAAAAATGTGAACAAAAACGTATTAAAATTAGTAAAACGTATAAAAAAACTTATTGTCGACATTTTATTTGTTACAGGTACTGAAAACGACTCAAACTTATTTAGTACTTGAATGAATTCCTGTGTAACTCAATAATGTCGAAGTGAAAGCCAAAGAGTAAAAACCAATGGAAGCGGCAACGAGTGGGAGTGCGCCCGAGCCGCTGGGCCGAGCGCACTTGTCCCATCTGCCACAGCGACCACCCGTCAATCTCAGCTTTCAAGATCTCACCTACACTGTTAAAAACGGCAAAGGTAAGAAAAATTACAATGCAACGGTAATAAGTACCAAACTTTATCATCATCAGCTTAACTTACGTTCCCAATGAGTGTCTTAGAGCCTAACCTAAGTTAGGAGTGACTTTATAGCGGCTAGTAATTTCGTACGACACATTTTGGTCTGGGGATTAAGTCTACAAGAGTTTAATTGACCGAGTATACATACACATTCATACATTTATATCAACCATTAACTTCAGGTAATTAGGTCCTATTGACTGGGTCAATTATAATAATTATCTTTCAACGAAATTCTATGTCATATAGAAAATGTATCACATTGTATATGCAATTAAAATGTATTACATTTTAATTGCTATGTAATCATAAATCAAGATTTATTTTCCTGTAATCATATAAAATTATTATATTTTATATCTGTGTTCGAATTGTCGAAGCATCTTAAAAATCATATTGCCATCCCTTTCATGCTCTTTGAAAAAATAGAGACGACAACATGTGTCAATTAAAGTATCACGGTAGCAAGTTCTACATTTCATTTTCAGAAAGAATTATCCAAATCATCGAAAAGTTAAAAAAAATTCTGTCTATTAGGAAAAAAAAGGCTTAAAAATAGGCTTTTACTCAAGTAGGTATGGAATTTAATAACTAATTATTTGAAGCATTTTTTGGCCTAAAGCAATATTCTAACTTAGAATGTCTGCGAAGATAAATAGTGCAATGAGCACAAGGTCTCACCATAAAACTGGTTCTGTGTACTGTGACTATCAATTTATTTAGTATGTAGTTTATTTACGTGTAAATATTTTAACTGCGGTACTCAGAATTATTTGATCACTTAGTGTATTTTTAGTGAGATAAATTTAAAATAAACGACCATTAAAGGTCTTTGATTCCGACTGCAAAAAAGAGTATAGACCAGTCTTTCCCAAAGTGGGCGATAACGCCCCTTTGTGGACGCTGCAGGTCCCAAGTTGCGGGTTACAGTAAAAGTTTCGTTTAGAATTCCCCGTTAATATACATATATAGGTCACAATAATTAATTTATTTAATTTGAAGTTATAGTGGTTCTCAAAGTGGGGAGTAGACAAAATAAGTTTGGGAACCACTGGTATAGACGAAGCCGAAGTAATCCCTATAAAATCCTACAAAATATACTTAAATGATTGTGTGAATTACATTATACGTTTAACTTAACAATAAAACTAAAACTAGATTGAATACAATGCAAGGAAATTCACATTTAAAAAATACATTTTAACATCGACCTTACAATAAAATAATTCTAAACATTTTTGTCAGTATTGTCAATGTCGGAATAAATTTATTTATCTTTAATACGTAAAGGTTGTGTAAACTAAAATTTATGGTAACCCTAGCAGTGTGCAACTGCACTGAGAAAATTGGCTAAGTATTTAGAAAGCCTCCCACGTGACATGTTCGTAGTGATGTTCATTAAATCATTCGCTGTACGATATTTTTAATAAAATAAAATAAAATTAAAAACGAAAATTAAAAAAAAAATACATATTTTGTCACTATATTATTCGTGAGGTGTCCATACAAATGTTACAGTCGACATCCACAATAAGCTGCAGATACGTTTTCATTAATTATTTATGAATATGTTGATTTTTATCACAGTAAAGTTAACGTTGGCCTCAAATTTAAGATACGGAAGTCTGCGAAATGAGACAATAAAATTAGTAGATTATTGAAATAGTTTACTGTTATTAAGTCATTTCAAATAACCTTAAAAGCTTGTGCACATGGTTCATCTCAATAGTTAAATGGCGGATTCAAACCCACGACCCCACGATCTGTAAGCGAATCCTTACTGATTAAGTTATTAGTTAATCATTGTTGCAGTCAATTAACAGGGATTCTAGTAATATTTTTTTTAGTTTTATTGTAACGCATCTGCGGTTTCTCTAGTATTGCTGATGTCCATGGGCATCGTTGAACACCTCGGTGTTCCCACTGCTCGTTTGCCCCCTTCTGTATAAAAAAACTAATTATCGATATGTGTGCCCCATCACTAGGGCCCGCACGTGACTTAGTGTGTCTTAAATAGGCCGTCGCGAGCCACGTGAGCGCTGCAGCACGCCTGCCTCCGAGATATGTATACCATTGCGCACTAATGTCAGCTTCGTTTACGACATCTACATGAGATTTTGATCCGAATTCGAATGTTTTAAATTAAAATTTAAAACAATTGTATCCATACTAATAATACATCTTACTAATATTATAAATGTGAATGTTTAGATGGATGTTTGTTTGAAGGTATCCATAGCGGCTCAATGTATCTCGGTGAAAATTGATACAGATGTAAAACATAGTATGAAAGAACACATAGGCTACTAATTAGTTTTTTTTTAAATTCCGCGCGGATGCAGTTGCAGGTGACACCTAGTCTTTACATTATATTAAAATTGTAGTGTAGAAATCGAAAATATATAATTTACAAATATGATGTACTTGCGTAACTTATAACTGGACTTTTTTTTTAATTTTCACTCAAGTGACCGCTAGTGTATTAATAAAAATGTCACTTCAGTCGACTTCTAAAGTAAATTGCAAACGTTTGAAAGTTCATCAAATGCTTTCGATGTTTTCGTCCAGTCTCTTTAAAATAATCTATGAGATAGCTGGTCTGTGAAATATAATCTCTTTGTCTATTTCAACATTTATTCAAACATAAAATTATAACTATAAGAAGCATACTAACGGTAAACTCAAATTATGTTTGTGGTAGTTTCATTAAGTGTTAGTATAGTTCAATTGCATTCACGAAGGTTAGGTCAATGACCTGTCGCTATTCAATTGCGTTTGACAACTAACACAGCCGCATTTTCTCATAGTCAACACAATTTTGAACCTTATGAAATTTGTAATACGATTTAAAGGAGATTGATTTGTTTCATATCGTAAATAGAAATACGTTCAAGTACAAATACCGAACTTTCGCTTAAAATATACATAGATAAAAACTAAAGCTAGCTAAAAATGTTTCATATTAAGGAGCATTTGTAAAATTAAAAAAAAAAACCCTTCATAATACATATATAATAGAAAAACTTATTGAATCGTGAGAAGGAGATGCTGAACGTGGCTTTTATCAAACACCTAATTACAATTAAAGTTATGTGATAGACTTGAAGACAGCGCTTATGTGAACACTAGAAAATATTATAACAAAATGTAACATGCTTGGAATTACAATTAAATCATAGTAAGTTAAAAGACAACGAACGTGTGGTACGCTAGCAATTTGTGATTTAAAAAAATATTTTATTTAATTTTCGATGCTTGAATAATTCTTCTATGATTTACCTATGAGGGCTTTAATTATTTAAATCAATAATCAATCGAAGCACCTATATAGTGTACAACAAACTATGATTGATTGCTTCACAAGTCGAGTGTCATAAAAAGCCACATTAATTTTACCCCATAATAGACAGCATTTAGTGTACATTTTAAGGGCGTAGAATTTTTAATGTTTTAAGTATATTTAATTTTAGTTTTTGTTTTAGTTGCAAAGTTAATACTTCGAGGTATCAACGGAGAGTTCAGATCGGGGCAGTTGACCGCCATCTTGGGTCCTTCGGGTGCTGGCAAGAGCACGCTTCTCAACGTACTGGCTGGTTACAGGTAAATTAAGACTATTAGTAAAGTTGCTTTAACTTTATAATGACGTCAACCTTTTATCCAAATTGTACGACTTGTGATATAAAACAGATCTCTTTATGGTAGGCGACCGCGCTTTTGGTTCGTATAAAGGTGAGCGTTCATTGGCACAACGCGCAACCGGATTCTAGTTTGCTTTATATGATTTTACATATCGCTGCGTTCATTATCCGCACCGACCGCATCTAGACAAAGCAGATCTGTTAAATCCGTGCGCGTAATGCGTCCGGCAAGACCAATGGAGTCGTACCTTAAAGTACTATCTATGAAGTTTTTTATAAACAAGATCTTTTACAGAGTTTAAGCAAATTGTCACAATTTAAAATGTAGCTGTCCTTTAGTTCTTTAGTAATAAACAGATTATTGTAAGATAAAGTTTATGTAAGCAATAATAGTAATTCATAACATGATGCAATGATCCCATCATTAAGTTTATGACTTCCTAGTATCCATTGGTTATGTATTTATAGGTAATGTTATTAAATGCGTTCGATGACGTCATAGCAAGGTTTTTGTATGACAAAACTTATGGAAAAATCTTTTAAGACTTAGGCTCTTAATAGTCCATTAAGCAGTCCCTTATGTGCTACTTTAGATTCTCATTAAACAACTTTGAGAATAGTAGTAAGTGTGAGTTGACACGGTGCTTGAATTGGAGACGGATACGAACATCGCTTGCAAAATTACACACCGTGGATATGTCATAACGCTTGCATAGAAGATGCTAATACAATGTTAGGAATGCAGCATATAAACATTACTCTTTACATTAATTCATACAGTTCGTTAAACCAAACTTCGAGAGAGATCTTCGTTTGACCTTACGTTAAATCCGATCAGCCATTTTGATAACATTGCATTTATAATATTGGTGACGTCACTATAGGGTGAATGGCGCAAGTGGCATAATATCAACGAATGGCGAGCAGCGAGACCTGCGGCAGTTCCGCAAACTGTCACGTTACATCATGCAGGAGGATTTGCTGCAGCCGCTCATCACGGTACGCGAGGCGATGGCCATGGCCGCAGACCTCAAGCTCGGCAGCGACGTGACCGCGCACCGGAAGGCTGTCATTGTAAGTGTAGACTTGAAGCTTTAAACGAATGCATTTGCATGCGTTATAGAATTTTACTTCAATTACAAATTAAAAATTAAGGGTCCATTCAGATAAATCGTAGCGACTTTTTTTTCAAGGTCAAGCTTAAAAACGAAGTGAAAAGTAAAATTAAACCAAGTGTCAATCGCATTTAGCTGAATGTTGCGATAAAAATCTTCTCTGGTCTCCACCTCTGTCTATCTGAATTGACCCTAAGGCTCTTAAAATAAAAATAACGATATTATTTTGAGTTTACACTGTATAAACACTAGTACGAAAACATACCGTCGACCCGCCTACTACGCCATAAATAGACACGAGAATATATTATCTATTAAAATGTAATTTAAAAGTCTGACAATTTGGCAAAATATTTCTTACCTTGAGACGTCTTCTTCATGGTTTCTTATGAGGAACAACCTCGGACTGGTATTTAACATTAGTAATTCCTATTATTATATTCAAAATTCACAATGATTAATAGCTTTATAACAATAGTAATTTTAACTATCCGACCAATTTATTAATACCAGCTATCGCCTGCGGCTCCGTCCGGGCGGAATTAAAAAAACATAATTAGTACCTATGTGTTCTTCCATACTATGTTCTATATGTATACCGAATTTCATCGAGATGCTCTCAGCCGTTCTGACCACACATTCGCATTTATAATATTAGTAATAAGTAAGATTATAGCAACGTATTTATATATATTAAGAACAAATGATAGATTAATTATAACATCGATATTAAGTCTAAAAGAGAAACATCAAATTATGTATCTACACAACGGCATCCGCTATTACGCTGTTTCCTTTTTTCATTTGTGTTAGTTATTCTGTACGTAATCAGAACCGTCGTTTAGTCTTAAAATGCACAATGCACAGGTAAATCTGTATGTAGCACAATCATGCGACCGAATATAAATAGACGTATTAAACTTAAGTAAGGAAAGAGAGAGCTTTGTGTGCGAGCGAATGTTTAATTTTAAATGACATGCGTCTTGCATTCAGACTTCGATGTGTGAAGTAATTGTTTCACCATTTTCCGTCTAACAAATTATTTTCATCATAATCATTACTTGTCCTCGGCGGTATTTTCAAACCGCTACGACTTAGGGTCCTTCAAGAAGCGAGCTTATCACCACCTCAAAGGCCGGCAACGCATCTGCGGTTCCTCTGGTATTGCTGATGTCCATGGGCGTCGTTGAACACCTCGGTGTTCCCGCTGCTCGTTTGCCCCCTTCTGTTATAAAAAAAAAAAAAGATAACGTGACGTGTTCCCTTCGATCTTTTGCCCTTATTTTATAAAAAAAAATATAGCTCTTGTCGTTGGAGCTTTCTTCATAGCTGTCTTAATACATTCTTCTTGGTATTTCCTCGTTCCTATTTCTTTCTATAAGTCTGGTTATAAGATCCTAGTGGAATTAATTCATAAATATTATTGTACTTCGTTCATTTAAATAGTTTTAAAACATTATTTCAGTCGTCATTTGTTTGTACACAATTGTAATACGTCTATTTATTTTAGGTAGAAGAGATTTTACATCTATTGAGACTGGATAAAGCAAAGGATACGTCGAGCGAGCGTCTTTCTGGAGGCGAGAGGAAGCGACTATCAATAGCTTTGGAACTGTTGAACAACCCCCCTGTTATCTTCCTAGATGAACCGACTACGTAAGTCCTTTTTTATAAGAGTAGGAAACAATGAAGCACATCAACACTAGAGAAATCTTTGATTAAAACAAACGACAATCACAGTTGGTACTTTTAGACAGTATTAGTTAGAATCATTTGGCGCGAATGACGAGCTTTCGTTACAAAATCCAGTGTCAGAATGAATAGTGAGGGGTCATAAATATCGACCTTTTAGTAAGTCTAGTGTTGCGTTAATACACTGGGACATTTTCGGATTTACTTCCTAACAGTACCAATTTTTTTAACACTAGGTTTACGGGCGTTTCTTATATACCTATCTCTACGAGCATCCGTCAAATTGACGGGTGGATGAAAATACGTATTTATTTTTAAAAAATCAATTTATTCAAACTAAATCTGAGTTTAACAATATAAGGCTTCACGTAAAAATAAAATACTAATAAGTCAAATTTTTTGTTAAGTTATTATGAAAATGATAACAATAATATAAAGGCTACATAATCATATTTATCGAGGACATTTTTTACATACGTATTGAATTTCTTTTGTGCATTTCCCGCATACGATATTTTTACAATACATACAGCAATTACTGCTTCTATTTTTATTACAGTAGCCCACTTGGCATCTTTTACAAAAAACTTGACAAACTTTTACTTGGCAAAATACCGTGCAAAATTCAATTACCCTATTATAAAAACTTACAATAAGCGGGTGACTACAATAACCAAAACTTTTGCACACTGTCTTCAAAAAATGTTCTTACCACGGTCACTGCAGCGACTATACTGAAGACAGCAGGGATTATCGCAGATTCATATCGCAGCCTAACGTCGGCTACCGCAGGCTGTGAAAGTTCTTTGTGTGTGTTGTTTATGTTTGCACCACTGAATATCTTTTCGATACGACATTTAGTCTGCTGCACGCTTTGAGTTTCGAATAACGCGAGGATTTGACACCCGGGCTACACAATTCGTTATCGAGGCGCTATTGAGATTATGAGTGGGGGGGTCTTAGACCTTTATTTCAGTCTTATATTTGCTATTGGAGGTATAATTTTACAAGCGAAGCAAATATATAAGGATTGTTGACGCAATCAGCTAACCCGTCAAATTGACGGGTTCCGTTGAAATAGGTATACAAGGTACAATTTTCAAAATTTATAAAGCTTAGGAAAATAATAATTGTGCGTATAAACTCTTTAAATGAAATTATAAATTTACGATGCAAAATAGTTAAGATTAATGCTATGGTTTTTTGCGTGTTTCATTTCAAAGTTTGAAATCCGTCAAATTGACGGGTCCCGTAAACCTAGTGGCATTTCAAAGTAGTGGCAAACGCGCATGCGGCCTCGTAAATTTGCCTAAATAGCGAAGCGACATGCCAATAGACATCCGCAAAGAACACGGAATTGCTTCCACTGCACTTCTCCCCTCAGTCGTGGTATTGCACCGGATTAGCCGGCTAATTCGTACAACGGATGATTTTGATGCTGGCGTCTGCCACTTTTAAAAATTCGTTATAGAACGAACTTTAGAAATATTTCTACAAAAAAACTGTAATCGTAAGTATCACTAGTACAAATTAAATTAAAATTGAAATGGCTCGTAAAAAAATTGCATGTCCATAATTCACTGTCATGATATGTTAAGCGTCTGAATCAGTGTTAAGAATAAACGATATGTGTACTTGACCCACTACATGCGCTTAAAGTAACAATCCTACAGAGGTAATTGTTAAATAAACATTGCCCATTAAAAATACACAGTAACTAAATTACTAAATAACATTTATCCAGTTGCGAAATCAAATCGGATATTAAAGTTCGTATTTAGTTAGTATAGTTAACCTTTAAACACTTCCTTATCTTATATATAAAATTCTCGTGTCACAATTTTCGTTCCCATACTCCTCCGAAACGGCTTGACCGATTCTCATGAAATTTTGTGAGCATATTGAGTAGGTCTGAGAATCCACCAACATCTAATTTTAATCTCGCGCGGACAGAGTCGCGGGCGACAGCTAGTAACATATAGAAGGAATAGCAAGGCTTTGGATCACAATTAAGCAGACATATATGTTGAAAGAAACTGGTAAGAAATTCAAAGATTGACACTGAGCCATCATTAACTATGGCCTAGTCACCCCGACAACGCCATATTTAGTAATGACTTAGGGTAGCCTCCGGACTTATAGTGAGCTGATGATAAGTAGAAATATTCGGTAATTAGCTCTAAAAGTAGGGGGCAAAGCTTATATCCGACATTCGGGTGGGAAAAAGTGTTTATGTATTTGGATTTCTCAATTTCAATGTTACCGGATCACTAATCCTTCAAGAAGCGAGCTTATTACTATCTCAAAGGCCGGCAATGCATCAGCGGTTCCTCTGGTATTGCTAATGTCCATGGGCGTCGTTGAACACCTCGGTGTTCCCGCTGCTCGTTTGCCCCCTTCTGTTATAAGAAAAATAATCCCTATAAATGGGGAGTTCATTGCTCGGAAATGACAATATTTGTTTAGTTCCGAGTTAAATACGCCTGTTGATGTTACTGACAGTTAATTCTATGTCTATGATTTCTTAGAATTCTCACAATTGCTAGCAAAAGCAAATATCAGCGTCATATACGCACGAATAACAAAGGTCTTTAGCCTCTCCATGTATAGAGATCATGAACGGAATTTTTCTCTTATTCTACAGCGAATTGTCATAGAAGTATATTTATTGATTTTTAAAATCATGAGTTTTTCAGAACTCTTACAGCCTTAATAGGTTAGATTCACAGTTTTTAAATACAATTAAATTACTTTGAAAATATGTTTTTGTTCTTGTCATCGCGTGGTTTTGTTTGCCAATTAGAATGTAGGTTTCAGTTGTTCACCGTGACATAGTAAAATAAATCTAAGGTCATTTTTGTTCTTAAATTCGCGAGAATAACTACGTATTATTTTGGACGTGCAAAAACACGAGGAAAACTTCTATTATAAAAAAAATATAATAGTAAAAAAGATATGATTATTATTTGTGAATCTTTAGAAATCTACGTTTCAAATGGTATTCATAATTAATAAAACTTAGTATGTTAGGACTTTAGTATTAGAGATTGAATTAGAACCAGACTAGTGAGTTTCTGAGACTAAAATCTCCGTTTAAAATATATTATTTCCACTGTTTTCTTCAAAGATAATGACAGAAATGACGATATGGTTTAGTTTGGTTTAAACCGAAAGAAAAAAGAAGATATAAAATCTTTTACATATTTTGAAGAACATAATCACATATACAAACTACGTAAACAACTTATGTGATTTGTGACTACGGAAAAATGACATTGCTTTTGTAACAAATCATTTTTATGATGTTAGTGAACGATTGTTTTTTGTTAGATTTTAAATACATCATCAGCTCACTATACGTCCCCACCGAGGGGCTCGGAGCCTACCCTAAGTTAAAGGTGATTAGGCCATAGTCAACCACGCTGGCCAAGTGCTGGTTGGTTGACTTCACACATATCTTTGAAGTTCTTCTCAGATATGTGTATTTAAATACATACATACCTTAAACTATTGTTATTTTTAAAGTAAACGCAATTTTTACTCTTTTAGCAAACTTTGTCTAATGAGGCTTCGACTGGACAGGATTTGTAGGTTTTATCACTCAACATCTTAAGGAAAGGCATTGAGATGATGCTCGTATTTGTTTTTTTTTTTCATCCAAATGCTTGTTTAATTTGAATACTTATCCACGTTTTCCTTTGCTTTTCAGTGGTTTAGACGATGTTGCATCATCAACCTGCGTGTCTCTTCTAAAGCGGGTAGCGCGGGGCGGTCGGACAGTCGTGTGTTCATTGCACACGCCGTCAGCGCGTCTGTTCTCCGTGTTTGACCACGTGTATGTGGTTGCGGATGGCCGCTGCGCCTACCAGGGCACGGCAGCAGGCGTTGTTCCCTTTCTTAAGGAGCTACAGCTGCCTTGCCCAAAGACTTACAATCCTGCGGATTTTGGTAAGTTATAATCTTACTAAAACGAGTAATTTAAGCGGAACTTTAGATGTTTGGAGGGACGTTTTTAGAAGGAATCTTTAGAATAGTTCAACAGGTCTCGAATTTGGTACAGATGTGGAACACAGTCTGGAAGATCACATAGGCTTACTACGTTTTTTGTACGAGTAATGGGCAAAAGCAAGTAGTGACATAAAATGTGCAATCTTTGCTGAGTAAGTTAACAAATTATTG
Organism: Papilio xuthus; assembly: GCF_000836235.2. Taxonomy (NCBI): domain Eukaryota; kingdom Metazoa; phylum Arthropoda; class Insecta; order Lepidoptera; family Papilionidae; genus Papilio; species Papilio xuthus. Next base: position 1,346,097 of record NW_013529697.1, on the reverse strand, counting down.
TCAGTCAATGGATGTTCACTGATGAACAGACTTTCCCTTAAGGATAGCCATAAAGATTGCCAGCATTACTACAGATTATAAAACATTTTTAATTTTGAGTTTAAGTAAAACCTATTTGTTTCAATTACAGTAATCGAAGTGTCGAGTGGAGAGTACGGTTCTCACGTGGAGAGAATGGTGTCTGCAGTAGACAATGGCAAATGCCAGCGCTGGAGGGAGCACCAGATGGAAGACCAGTACGAGGAGATGGAACTCGAACAGCTAAATGCGGGTGGAGTGCAGGATCATACGTACAGTTACGAGAGTACGCCGTCCACACAGTTTGTTGTTCTATTGAGGAGGATGCTGCTACAGTCTGTTAGGAATAGAGTAAGTGTTTAAATTTAGGATTTTGTATCCTCCATTTAATAGATTTTTGAGGAAATAATTGCTTAAAACTAAATAAAATTCAAGACAGCACAAATATAATAGAATGAAGAAAGTCAAAAGAAACTACTATTTAATTCTGTAACTTCAATGTTTTACATGCTATAGAGAATTTGTGATTTTTAATTTTTTTGAAAGAGCTGATGAATCATAATATTTTTATCTTAAGAGAGTTTGTTATATTTTTAGTTATAAGTACATTGTATTATTTTGTCTTCTTTTTCCAGGATTACTTATGGCTCCGTGTCGGAATGCATCTGTTCCTCGGCTTTATTATTGGAATGCTGTTCTGTCAGATCGGCTATGATGCCTCCAAGACTATATTTAACTTCGGCTTCTGCTACGCTTGCATCATCGCAATGTTATATGTACCGATGATGCCAATTTTGTTAGCTTGTGAGTAGAACTATGTTAATCTTACATCTTAGCTGTACAAACTCTATCTTTTATACCAACCTATTAGTCAGATTTAAGTAACCAATCCGAATGAGGTTATGTTTCATTTTATTTTTTATTTATTTATTAGTTTATTGTTCTTCTTACCATCTTATTATATTTTCAAATACATAAGTCTTAAAGCTTAACCAGTTATGATTGGATATCTTTAGCACAATTCAAACTGATCACCCAATTGATTGAAAAATTAACCAATAGTCTCCTGTTTTAGTCAAAATTTAATTATTAAGAAATTCATGACTGATGAAATGAATTTTGTTAGAACGGGATACACAACGATACTATACTGTGCTTAAATATGAAGCGGGAAAGGGATAGATATATGATAAGGTTTTTATATTATAACTAGTTTCCTATTCCCAGTTCCAAAGGAGGTGCAGCTGATAAAGCGGGAGTACTTCAATAGATGGTACGGACTGAAGCCGTACTACGCGGCACTGATCGTGTCCCGCACTCCCGCGACTATCTTCTTCTCTCTCATCTACCTGGCTATCGTGTACCCGCTGACGTCACAGCCTATGGAGGCCACCAGGATTGTGATGTTCATAACAGTCTGCATTCTCGTCGCTTTGATATCCGAGAGCATGGGTACTGTTATATCGTCCAGTTTGAGTGTTGTTGTAAGTCATTTGTTTTAATTTAAATTGATAATTAGTTAGTACTAGCTGCCGCCCACGACTCCGTCTGCGTGAAATTAAAAACAAACTTAATAAGTAGCCTATTTTCTTCCAGACTATGTTCTACATCTATGCCAAATTTCAGTGAGAACCAACTACCCGTTTTGGAGATACCTTCTAACTAACACCCATCCATCTAGCCATCCATCCAACCATCTAAACATTTGCATTTACTTAATGTTACTAAGATAAATTTACCCGAGAGGTACTGATACCTATATGCGAACGATGATACCTTACTACCTACAATTATTATAATTCGATATTATCTAGTCTAGTAGGTCTAGTAGGTCTAGTAGGTCTAGTAGTATTATCTGTGCTTTAGTTAGGCATTGTGGCATCTTTCTACGCTCCTACATGGCCAAAAAACATACAATCGTATAGTAACTTTTTAGTAGAGTAGAACGACTAAAAAAATATTTAACATTTTTTTTTTACATTCCAGAATTCAGTGTTCATGGGACCAGTACTCAGTGTTCCGCTAATGTTGCTAGCAGTGTACGGCATCGGGAGTGGAGACCATCCGCTGCCGCTCCTGTGGAAGATGGCCAGGGCCTGCTCCTTCATGCGCTACGGCCTTGAGGGCCTCATTGTAGCTATATACGGACCTCCGAGGGATGACCTTATTTGTCCTGACCATGTCGTTTATTGCGAATATAAGAATCCAAAGTAAGATCTTATTCTAGTAAAAGATAAGCTTAGCAAAAATGGGTTATTGAATTTTCTAACTAATATTATCCAAAGTTTCTACACCCAGATGCTAGTGGGAATGGAATTTGAGTTATATGTAGTACACTGATAGTGTAAATGAAATCCGATAGTGGGTTAAAACTGCTTTTATTTCATAACTAGCGGTCGCCCGCGACTTCGTTTCGGTGGTATAAATATGTATAGAGTATAGATTTAAGATGCGTTGAGAACACTAGATTATATATTCCAGATTAACCTTTTAACATTAGCAATGCCACCGACTCGACTGGCGAGTTCACTTTAATAGAAAATATAATATAGTGGCTCGTAACTTCTTGTGAGTTGATGCTCATACTTAAATGTTAGGTGTTGCAGCGGGGTGTGGGGGAAAGGTACTGCTCAGCAGATGACCTTAGCTCGCCAAGATACTTGAAAAGTGTTATAATAAGTTTTTTTTCTTTACAGTTACTTCGTGAAACTGATGGGTATGACTGGTGTTTCTTTCTGGATGGACATCGGCATGCTGTTGTTAATGCTAGTTGCGATGCAAGCGGTGGGATATTATCTGTTGAGGCAACGACTGTCGCCGAATTACGCGTTCCGAGCTATAAAAGTCATTGGACGATTCGTTAAGACAAAAATTAGTGTAACTCACTAAATTTAACGCCGTAATTATGGTATTCGAAAGATTTTACAGATAAGCGGTGTTAGATAAAGTGCATTCGCTTCGAAGCGAATCCATAACGAACTTCAAAATTGTATAGAACTGACAATAACTTTCGATGAGTCACGTGATTGTCGCGCGTCAGTTTAATTGATTTTGCCCCCCGTAGTACTTTTATACGCAAGTTTGAATGTAATTTAAAGGGAAAAAAATATTGTGATTATTGTAATACGTAATTAAATTTAATAAATGTGTTTAATTACTTTATTTATTGAAGTATTACTGGTTATTAATGTAATTTTTTTTTTATTTTGTACGTGATCTTTGACTTAAAAATGTTTAATAACTTTATATAGACTGTTTGGATATATTTATATGTTTGCATATGTTATTTAAGATTGAGCTTTACTTTATTTTTGTAACATTACGTTTAAGAATTTTTCAAAATTGTTTGAAATAAAATAAACATAAAATTAAGTCTAAAATCTAATTTCTAAAGTCAAATTTTAAATATGTAAAAAATGCATGTATTTAAAGGTAAAGAAAGAATTGATATAGTTAATTAGCTATAGGAAAGTATAATAGTAATTTTATAATAGTATTCTCGTATTCTGTATTTTTACCCTTATTTTGTCTGGAATTGTCTCAAAAATGTGATACGATTATGTAAATTAATTAGGATCTATAACTTTTTTAAAAATATATTTATTATTGTATAATACAAATTAGAGACAGGACAACAGTCTGTGATGTGATCTTACTAATATTATAAATGCGAATGTTTGGATGGATGGATGGATGGGTAGATGGATGTTTGTTTGAAGGTATCTTCGGAACGACTTAACAAATTTTAATGAAATATGGCACAGATATAAAACATAGTCTGGAAGAACACATAGGCTAGTAATTAAGTTTTTTTTTTAAATTCATAGGGACGGTGTCGCGGGCGACAGCTAGTATATTTATAAGCAATCCAGTGTATGTTTATGTTTGTTGTAAAGTGATTTTAAGTAATTTAGTTGATATAGGTTTTGGGAATTATGTTTAAGATTCTTTACAAAGGAGAAGTTTTATAAAATAAAAGTTCACATTAAAATGCATTCGTTTTCATTTTATTCGCCAAACAAAAAATGTCTCACTAAATAAAATCACCATCTGTTAAACTTAGGAACACAAAAATGATATGAAGATTTGCCTGTTCAAGTGATTGTTAAATTTTATTAACCTAAATAAAAACATTTGTAAAATTAATTACAAATAAGAGTTTTTAAGAAAAAAATAGCAAAAATTTACACATGTTTTTAAGAATTATTAAAATATTAGTGTCTTGTTTAGATTAATCGTTGGTTTCTGAAACTAAAATCTTTGCATAAAATATATTTTTATCTTTGTTTTCTCAAAGATAATTAGAGATGACGATATGTTTTATACAGAGAATTTAATCTCAGAAACCAGACATAAGTTATCAATAAAGACCTGTATATGCTCCTTAAGTTTAACATTTGTAACTTTCAAAGAAATCTGACTAGTAAAGTCACGCTTAGCACTTAACATAGTTTTAGTGTTGCCAATCTTTACCAAGTGTTGCCATTGCGCAAAATTTACAAAGACATGAATTTTGTCTCTGTTTTCCAAAAAAGAATGAGCTGACATTTTTTTGTATACAATGTTTTATAGCAATGAAAACCAACGTTTATTAAAGCAAGAAAGTGTTATCTAGCTCTAATATTGTGCTTTCAGTGCTTTTAAATTTTTACTCATTACATTTTTTTTATTTTTCTTACAAATAAAAACATAAGTAGAATTTGAGATTTTCAGTTTTTTTGATAGATTCAGATTCCCTTAATATACTTTCCTGGCAATGTAATGGTAATAAAACAGCTTATATAAAGTAAACACTACACATTATATACAAACTAGAATTAATGGAATGTAATCCATATACCTTATATACTTATATATGATATGATAATTAACTGAAAGACAAAAATCTACGAGAATAAACTCCAAGTATATATCTTGAGTATTTAACATATAAATATATATAAATGTTCACACTATAGTTAATAGCTGCACTTTATATATTTGAAATGATAACGCCAATAAAACATAATTTCGAAAGAAAAGAAAGAGAGATATAATAACATAAAATATTATTCTAAATAAAACATATTTCGTAAAACAAAATTAATAAATCTAAACATTCATTTACATATATAAAAAAAACGATAACATAAATTTGTACAAAACTAAAATTATACATAACATATAATAATACTTCCGAATTCAACATAACATTTTTAAATAATCTTAATAGAAATTACAAAACTGTTCAAAGTAAAACATTCATAAAATTATGTTGTTATTAAAAATAATGATAAAAAAGGTATCAATAATAAGTTTTCAAGGAATCATAAAATTATAAACTTTAATTCTTTATCTCAGACACGTTAAAAAAGCAATGTGTTGTTTGTACTATCAATGTTAAAAAAGGACAGAAATAAAAAAAACATCGTAAAGGAAGACGAATGTTATTTTTTAAAATACTAAAGTGTTCACTAGAAAATATCTACAATTTAATATTGCATATATACAAGAGCGTCAGTGGCTCAGTGGTCAAGAACTTGACTTGCAATCTGCAGGTCCTGGGTTCGAATCCCGCCATGTACCAATGTGTTTTTCGATTTACATATGTACATTTAACCGACGTTCTTACGGTGAAGAAAAACATAGTGATACAACCTGCACATATCTGAGAAGAAATTCTAAGATATGTGTGAAGTCAACCCGCACTTGGCCAGCGTGGTTGACTATGGCCTAATCACCCTTAACTTAGGGTAGGCTCCGAGCCCCTCTATAATGAGCTGATGACGATGATGTTAAAATATAAAAGCATATTAATTTACATAAATATATAATGTTTACATATCTATTCTATCACTACGCAAATTTGTAGACACACTTCGTGAACGTTCCAATTTTATATAAATAATTTTGTTCCTCAATAGCTAATTTTAACCAAAAATCTCCTTATAATAATGTCTTTTTTTCCTATATTTATTTATCTATAATATAATCTCCATTCCACAATCCCGGCACTTACAACTTTATAACCTAAAAATATTTACATACTATGGTAACTTTATATTATTTATATTGTTTTATCATCAATTATTGATAGTTTTCAATATGTACACTAAAATGTTGTTAATTTACTCTATTATCATTAATTATTTCTTATGTCTGTGTATGTATGAGTTTGATTTTTTAGTACTAATACTTGATAAATATTGAATAGCATTTCATTTACATTTGATTTCGTGTTTATTCTTTATTTGTCAACGTCAAAGGAAACATTTTTAAGCTAAAGGTTAATATAAATCAGATTAACCAATTTGAGGTTATGTGTGTGTGTTTTTATTAAAAAAAACCAGTAATGTAACTTGTTTGGTTGAGGTATGTTACTTTTTATTCAGATTATTTCAAACTTTTTAGTATTTTGCAAATAAAAATCGTAGTTTTTATATCAAATTCAGGCAATTTGAAAAAAAAAAAATAATTCCCTGTCAATAGTTAACGTATGAATTAGGCTTGTAATTGCCCGTACATGTTTCACCATTTTAACAATGAGTGTAGAAGAATGTTAGAATTTCGTGTATATTATTTTGGCACTAAATAATCTGGAGTTTGTAATATTAACAGCATTAAATTATTATATGGGAAGTTAACAAGATACACACAAGACTTTATGTCTTTTCAATATTTCGTAATAAAGATATACACGGAAGAGATTCATGGATTAATAACTAAATATTATCCGAATTTTCTATGTTCTATTTATAACCAATTTGCATTATTATTTAATTTGAATTCGTGGTTTTTTGTGTAACTCTACTAAACAGTGAGGGATTTTTAATTAGTGCTACTTGACTTGGAAAAAAGTATTTTAATGTTTTTTTTATAAGGTGGCAAACGAGCGAGCGGCCATCTGAAATCGCTGAAATAGCGAAGTGGCCGTTGCCCATAGACATACGCAATTGCATATGCGTTGCCTATATTTAATCGACGGAGGAGAGGATGCACAGAGAGAAAATATTTTCCCCTTTCCATGCATACTCTCATCCGGAAAGTCCACTTCCAATTGCATCGTTTCCCATTTTAATGTCATCGGTAATTGTGTTCTTGCATTATCTAGAGAAATATTAAATTATGTAGTTAAAAGTATTATGAAAATAATCGTATGAAATAATATATTGGAAAGTATTTTACATCCTAAGTTCTAAGAATTGTTTTAAAATATTCATTCTGTTTAAGTACATAGTTTAGTTGTTGTCTTTAACACTCATAAAAACTGCAAAGTAATGGTGTTAAAACAAAAAATACCCTGTTACAACGCAAACTCGAATCAGAGTCTTATTAAGCATCAGCAAAAAAAAAAAAACATTAAAAAGAGAATTGCTGGGTGATTTGATCTGGATCGCATTGTTCTAAATAAAGCGCGGGTCTGCTTGCATCGAGACATGCGTTTAGTTTCGCGTGTCGGATTATCTCTCCTTGCCGCCTCCACATTTGCGCGTCGTCAGTGGGGTCGCAGGCGGCCAGCACAGCCGTCACTCGGTCCTCGGGTGACAGTGAGATGCAGAGACTGTGGTGTCGTATCAGGCCGTTATCGAATCGCCACTCCTGATTACCTCCCGTGTTATGGCAAGGGTACATGCCTGGAGAATTATTAAATGTTTTTACTATTTAGTAATATTAAGCTAATATTAATTTGTAGTGATACATTACATTTAAATTCTTATCCAAAGTCCCGTAGGTGTACAGAAAGTCAAGCTTGTTAAATATAATTAATATCGTGGTAGTATTAACTGCATCTAATATTATCTACTTAAATCAGCTATACCATAGCAAAAGAAGGTTGGTTTTCGTTTGAACTCTCTGACGTCACTTACCGAGAGTGCCGTCTACTAGATGTCCCATGGTGTCTAGACAGCGCGGTCCCTGGCGTATGACATGCCCGTCGCCTGAGTTCTCAAGCGTCGGCACTTGCAGCTCTGGATACACGTTCTTAAGGTACCAGCGGAACGGCTTGCAGTGCAGCTTCTCGCGTAGTCGCACGCGCTCAGATATGCTGACAATGTAAAAAAAGAAAAAAAAATTACCTCTCGATCCTACCAATATGGAACCAGCAAAGATTAATCTGCGCGAATCAACAAACTAAATATTAGAAGGCGGATTTTTAACACATTAGAAAAGTAATTCGAAAGGAATATTCATGATACCTATTATCAAACCTTATTTAAATTTTAATACTCACTCTCCAAAATCGACTTGCTTTGCCAAAGGCTGTGATCTGTAATAGAGTTCCTTGTAGTCGTCCATCCAGACTTCAGCGGCGCGGCGCGTGTTCCTCGCGAAGACAGCGCCGGACCCGCCTGGGAACGTGTAGGGATGCCGCTTCCTGAACACATGACCCACCCGGGAACAGGGCACGATCTCCAGTGACCCTCCACACTGCCATACTCTGAAATATTATTAAAACTAAATCAGCCTAATGTCTTTAAGGCATTTATTTCTTGTTAATTTTAATCAACATGTGTAAGTGTTCTCTTAATTCAGACATAAAAGTCTTAGATTCCCTGACACTTTATAGACCGTTTAAGATAAAGTAAGCCAAAAATGACTAGATCTTGTTTTGTTTTTAGTTTAATTTTAGCATGCCTTAAAGTGAACTTGATTTCCTTTAATGAATTAAAAAGACTTGCCTGAAAGATATCTCGAGATTCTCCCCACCCCAGACGTCCATCTTCATATCGTATTTGCCGAGCTTGTTGAAGTATTGCCTGTCCATGCTGAAGAGACCGCCTGCGATCATGGGGGTACGGATCACCTGCGTGGGATCGCTCAGCCGGGCACTGCGCTCCGCATGGGATAGATATTCCCACTAAAGATTGTAAGATTACAAGAAAAACTTTAGTAGACGAGTAATTAAATTACTTTTATCCAGCAAACATGAGCAAACAAACAAACAAATGAACTATTAACGTCTAGTAATAAAACCGAATGGTCTGAAACGAAATCGCTCGATAAATAAAAATATCACCGTTGCCAGGGTGACGAAAAGTAATTAGTATAAAAAACTCTGTTGACGAACCGAAAATGGCAGTTGTATAAAGGTTAGTAGTTCACCTTGAATACCAGGTTCCAGTCGAAGCCGCCGCGAAGGTCGGCAGACGCACCGATGTACTGGAACGTGTCCATACTGATGACGTCAATAACTGGACACACCACCCTAGTTGGATCCTAGAAGTAAAGTTAGAATGAGTTTGGATCCTGTATTGTTTTGTGGGAAGGGGACTTCTTAACTCTATAGCATTTATCTCTCCTAGCCAATTATACAAAGAATTTATTGGCTGTAGTTTTAAAAGATTAGGTCATAGACTAAAAAAAAATATGGATGAATAGGGTACGATCCGTGGTACAATCTTGCACAAAACTCGTGCAAAAATCTCATGACAAAAAGGAGATAATAGAAGTATAGTAACTTAGGATAATCTATTATATTATTTATATAGATATTATTTAAAGTTTAAAAATACAAAACAAAAAACAACAAAATAAAACTTGTTTCAATGAATTAACAATGTCGCCGAATTTACAAAATATCACGTATGAATTAATATCTTAAATGGATTGTTAAAGGTCAGTTTCTTCTTGAATTATTAAGTAAAGATAATGAGGAAAAAGGAAAACAATGACAAGGCAATAAATATAGAAGAAAAAAACAATAATAGCAAGCGAGGTAAAGTGGAAGATGACCGCGCTTGGTCGTTAAGGGACACCTTAATTTTAGATTTTTCATACTAAATTTATACCCATGGATACTAATTAAGATAAGTATTCCTGTGTAATGTACAAAAGAGCATAGGAGGAGAACAGAGAAGGTGATTTCCGGGTTCATTGCTCACATAGTTGCTCTCAGCGGTATTTGGTGGGAATAGAAACATGAAAATTATGCAACTTTTACAGCAATTTATTGGACCGGTAGTTGTTGCCCGAAGCTTTATACATATGTAATCGTTTATTTATATAAAGTGTATATGTATGTATGCATGGATGGATAGATATTTGTTAGAAGGTATCTCCACAACGGCTCCATTGATCTCGCTGAAATTTGGCGTTAGAACACAGTCTGGAAGAACACGTAGGCTACTAATTTTATATTTCCGCGCGATCGGAGTTTCAAGCGACAGCTAACAATATGCGTTTGCAAATATTAATGATAACTTCTTGTTGCATTTATATTAAAAAGATTGATAGGACTAATGATGTGTTCTCTTAGTTATGTTTGGGCCTAAAATTCAGTTCATAATGATCCATTGTCATTATTTGAATTGAATTTAAGGCGATGTAGGTTGCACAAACTTAAACAACATCCGCTAAGAATCGATCGAGTCAGTACATTGTATACTGAATTGTAATTGTTTGATTAGCATTGATATGTAACGGACGGTTGCGCCTAAATTATTGTAATTCTCAACTATATATAAATGTGTAAATTGTTAGTTTTATTCAGACACACATAGGAATTTGTACGTTTTAATTACATGTACCGATTGACAACCACTCGTCTTGCACCCGTGTTTATGTGTTAGTGCGTGTGATGTATGTGTGTGTATGTGTGACTGTGTAGTGTTTGGAAAGTATGTAGGAGGTCACCTACAGATGTTCCTTAATTTTCTACATATTAAAAAAATATACATGCAAATGCACACACTCTCTCTTTCACACACGCACACATTCACACACACACAAACACATACTGCATAAATTAAAACCTATATAGGACCTAGATTAAGAGAAGGAACTTTCTGGAACACAGGTCCGTAACTATCATAGGAGGCAAAGTCCTAAGAAATTGTATTATGAGGCTAAATTAAGATTTATTCATTTATGTTATATTGGCCTTTTAAGACTTGTCATAATAAACTTTGAGTAGAATTAAATAACAAATGTAATTGAATTAGTTTTCGTAATAAAATACTTGTAATAATATCCATTCGCATCCCTTCACTTGTATCGTATTCCGAACAGTCATAGAATAGTCAAAGTCAAATACGATGCACGTAACCTTCAACATTCGAATACCTTTCGATCTCAAAGTGGCATATTTGGATGCAAGTAATAGTTGGTCAAGGTTTAAAAAATAATCTACTATGTCAAAATCTTCACATAAAATACTACGATATCTTACTAATATTATAAATGTGAATGTTTAGATGTATGGATAGATGTTTGGCACAAAGTATCACAGGAACTCGCTGAAATTTGGCATACATGTAGAACATATTCTAAAAGAACACGTAGACTAGTTTGTTTTTTTAATTACTCGCGGACGACAGCCAGTAACACATAGCTATATTTTTATATTGTACCAATACATTTGATTATTAATAATTATGCAGTTATTAATAATTTTTTTGTCTATTAAAAAAATTAAGATATAAAGCTTCTGTATTAGCGTCCTTGAAATATCAAAGGTTAATTACAATGTATTCATTAGTCAGAAGCGCAAAAGAGACAAAAATAATATAAACGATTTAATTATTTTTGTTATTAACGTAGCAATAGCAAAACTTAATAAAATTTAAAAACATCCAGAAAGAACACGACACGTCAGTCAAAGTGATTTGTTTATGTTGAAGTTTATTTATCATTTTCCTTAAGTCAGGTCAAGGTCAACCAGTAAAACTTAAAACATATTAACTTAGTACTATGTTATACCAAAAATATAGCAGATATAGCTACTATGGAAACAGTGTTTTACACAAAAATTAGACAGTCATCCACCGTAACTGGCAATCGACACAACAACTAAGCGACCATGACCAAGGTCGAACATGACAAGGTTAATTTCTACCTAGATAATTACGACCATATTTCATTTTGTGTTTACCTGCTAAAGTTATAAAATGTTACTATATTACTAATATTATGATTGCGAAACTTTAGGTGTGTGGATGGATGGATGTTTGATAGAAGTTATCTCCAAAACGGCTGCATGTATCTCGATGAAATTTGGCATAGATGTAGAACATACTCTGGAAAAGCACATAGGCTACTAACTATTTTTTCGAGATTTTTTATATTTACGAGAGGGCAAAGACGAGGGTGAGAACTATTGAAAAAACTGTAAAAGCTCTTAGATTTCAAAATACTTTGAGTTGGGCAATATAGCATTTAGTATGTAACATGTTCATTTAACTCTTAAAATAATTATGACACAATAATCAGAGAGCATAACAACGTGAGAAAGAAGGTAAAACAAACAGATTACTGTTAGGTAACGATTACCTAAGAGAGAATCGCACAAGTGACCGATATAAATTATTATTATATAGGCGTACTTGTCTGCAATAAAGTTAATGCTGGTTGTGTAAAGCACGACGGCCGAGGGTACAGCATCGATGATCCGATTTGCGCAACACAAAGTATCTTCCGTTCACTTTGACCACGTAATGATTTAAGGTACAAGCGTTAGCGGATACACGATTATATTATAATGATTAATATTACTTTCTAATAGGTAAATTCATCATCAAGTGCCCTTGTCCCTACGAAGGGTTGGCAAAGTATGTTCTCTTTTTCTTACGTATATCATCTTTCATACAATCTATCCATACTTTCTTTGGTCTTCTACCTTTGAAGCCATCCACATTCAATCACTCCAATCAATTACAATTTTTGTATACGTATGTTTTAATGTCATTACGAAGAATACATTCCAAATCGGTACAATACGGAGATGCAATTTATATTTTTTAATATAATATACTACTTTTTTTTTTAAAACAATGAGAAAACTTTTTTTTTTGCTACAAATAGATTGAAATTCGTTACTTATACTGGAATTTATAATGTTATGAATTGAATTTACAATTTATCGCTCAGCGCTTGTGTTTTGCACATGTCTATCGAATGCATCTTAGTATCTGTTGCCACTATGTGAGGCAAGTTACTTTCAAACTAAATCGCTTTTGCAATTTACCTCGATCGAGGTGCGCGGGCGCATCGCGTTGCGTTCCACTGTGGATTACTTGCAACTGACCAATTTATTATGTTTTTTTTATTGTGATTAATTTAATGTAAAGTATGTTTACTTTAAACTATGCAGTTATATAATCACTATTAAAATAATAAAAAACCTTCTTAAGGTGTCCAAGAGTGCTCTAAAATCCTCGAAACATTATTATGTGGTTTAATTTAGAAGGCAATAATATCACAATTTTTTTTATTTATATTCAAGCTCATTTGAAAGTCAACGGTCGATGGACATCAGTCATTCAAAACTATTATTATAAAGTAAACGTAAATTTGATACTCAAAATTCATACTTATGCAATTGTGCATTTACAGTCTATGCAACTAACGAAACAGGTCGTAACCTTTTTGAAATAGTTAGCGAACAATAGCTAAAACTCATGCAGAAATGTATTAGAAGACACTCTTAAATTAAACACGTGTTTTAACCCTTTGACAGCTGATTGAGATTGTGAACGGTTGTAAAAGAGAAATATACGTACTCTGTTACTTATGTGTTAAGTATAATGGAAGTCTACGCATAATCATATTTGTCAAATATCCCCCTCGGCAATAGAGTTACGGTAACGAGAGTTTAATCTCATCATGCGATAAATGATAATCTATCAAAAACTTATGTTAAAATCTTTATTACTAACTTAGATTCTAAATATTTAAGTATGGACCTTCATAATATTACACAAAACGACCTGTTAACCCTGAAAAGTTTTATTAAACGAGTTTTAATTTTACCTTATTACCTTTTTAATAAAATAAAAACAAAAACAAATTATTGTTTCATTAATCTGTATCTAAGCTACATTAAAAACTCCAATGACATTAGTAAATGTCACTGTAGGTTATGAATACAAATTAAAGCTCGTTAAAATAATTTTAGAATTAAATGTATGTTGAAATTTGATCTTTATTATTTTGTGATTAGCTTAGATTTCGTCAAATATTTTTGTAAGGCAATACTTTGTTAAGTTGACCAGTGGTATCTTTACAGTCTTAAGAAGTAAGAAATAAAGAACACAGAATAACTACACTATAGATTAACGAATTAGTTTGGTAAGCTTCTATCACTTTTTGGGATTTAAAAGCGTCATGAGATCAAGTCAATAATAGATATTATATAAGGATTCAAATGTATGATCAAAAATTCTTCGAGCTTCGACCCTTCTTTCTCGTCTGAAAAACTGACGAGATTAAAAATAATATAAAAAAAATGTTTAAAAAATTTTGCGATCTTTTCTATACTTTAGCAAAAGCTCTTGACCTATTTTCTATGATACGTTCACTTTTGGCGCACGATTTAAAATAGTGTTATTAAAAACATCCGAAATATTAGTAGAGATGATTTGGATTTTATTTTCAAAAAAAGAACGGTGAACGTTGTACAGCGTCACGTCGCTCAGTCCTTGACATTAGCGTGATAGTCACGTCCCGTCAACGTCTAGCACGCTCGCATAACTTAGGGTCGAGACACACGGAATGTTCTCAATATTGTCAAAGAGCTTTCAGATTAAGAAAAAAAAATTGTCTCTGCCATCACTTATGGTCAGTCTAGCGAAATATTCATAATATTTTGAGATATTTTCTTTTGATTTTATAATACTGTAAATAGGAACTATACCTAAAAATGACTTGATATCCAATTTCCAAATCAGTGAAACTTGCGTCTGTTACTGTTAAGTTTATTGTAGAAGCAATGTTGTCGCTAGTGTGGACTGGCCCTTAGAGTATTAGCGCATCACTAGACATAATGCGGTGACATTTTAAAACCACAATGTTGCAACTATCGGATGCTTGCGGTTCAAACCGCAAATGCAAGTGAACGAATCGAAAATTATATACAAATGTCAAAAGATCTTTAGCAAATGGTATTTCACCCTTTTGCCATTAATCAACATTTTTTTTTAATTTATACTGCCTTTTTAAGATTAGTTATTGAATCTTGTTTCAATGTTGAAGTCTGTGTTTGAATTTGGAAGACAATAAACAGGAGAGCTCGTGGCAGTGATATTTAAATCAGTCGCATTCTAATTTTGAATTAAAAACTATAACAGGGGTAATAGAGTTGAGAAGTGAGATCATACAGTTCGGCAAACTGTAAACGAAACAACAATGAGGTACCAATAGGAACACGACTCAACGTCCCAATTAAAAATTACTTAATTTGCCTGTCCTAGACTCAGTCCTTTGCCGCGGTCGCTCTCAATTAAATGTCTTCCATTTCAATTAAAATTGTTATCGTATTCGTTAATTGATTAATTATACATACAAGGGATACATACATGTCTTCTTGGAATGAAATATCGACGACGAAATGTTCACTGTTGGTTTAATATAAGAACACAATACCCAATTTTCTGATTTGTGATTTACTTCACATCACTAATTATGTCATGTTGACAGGTGTCAAAGTCACTCGTATAGTTTTTTATAACCTGCCAGTTTTCTTAATAAACAAAAATCAATCATTTCGCATTTCGTAATAATTAACTGATAAAGTGTTACGAATAAAAATTGCCTGGTGCCACATCTGTTTTGTCACGTGATAACGTAATTTACAATTAGCGAACTAATTCGACCGTTAATATGCGAATTGGACAGTTTGTGGTCTGCATACGAAATATACAGACAAATAAATTGCCAGGAATACTGTGAAATGCTGTACATTTTGAATGTTACGTGAATAAGCGTAAAATGTTATAGATTTTATAGTTTTATAGAAACAATTGACTTCTACGTATTGTCATCCCTTTCATTCACTTTGCAAAAACAGAGATAGCAATATAATTCGTAATCTTTTAGCATTAGGAGCTTACAAACACGGTAACGCATATATTAGCTATGTTACAAAATCACCGAGCGTGTATGATTCAAGATAATAACAGCCATTACATTCCACTTCATCTTTATCTAAGATTTGTGGCTGTGATGCATGCAGTATTAAATTAGCTAACATTTGTCATCTTCAATGACAACCGTGAGATAAAGAGTTACTGAAATATTTGTGAATTTTATTTATATTACGCATTTTCCCGTAGAGAAATTTATAAAGATACTGAGCTTAGGATTTGATAATTAGAATTTCTTTAAAGGGACGATCAAACAAGGTCATTTTAAGTAATATGTTACATTTGTTTGTTTTATAAAATCTAATGTACAATTAAAATTGAAATTGTCATTTCGTTCTAAGAATACTTACACAAACTATATTCATATATTAATAATTGCATCAAATATTCAATTCTACATTTTTTTAAACTTCCCGCGCATTTCTCTTCTTTGTCTTTACCTATCTTTTTTATTAATTGAAAAGGCAAAGGTTGTTAGTGGCCAGTATGCCACGTCTTTGGCAGAATGTTTAATTTTCACTCATCATAATGTTTTTATTATCTGTGTTATAAACACGAAATTGTAACGAATAGGGATTATGTTAGACTTAGTATGTGTAGGTTATCTTGTGCAAATGTTTGCCAACGTTGCGAGATCTCGAGCGAGTTTCAACATGAAAATGTTAATAGACGTTGATTATATTTGAATTAATTAACTCTTATCTGAGCATATTCAGAGCAGTTATGTATTTCCTAATTGTTAAGTGTTTTTAAATATTTTTTTAACGATCCTGAAAATATACTAACAGTAGGTCAACTTATATTTCTGTCTGTGGAACCCTTTTATTTATCAGAAACTTTCAAATGCACTACAATATCTTTGTGTAGACAAATTCGTAGATGTTTAATTGTTGGCGATGTTATTACCAACAGTCGGCAAATAACTTTATCCATTTGCTACATTTGCCTTTTACCATAAACAACTTTGTTTATGATTTCCTAAGCAATAATGTGATAAATTGATGGCAAATTATACGTCAAGTTATGCATAATGATCGGATGTTGCAAGCATCGGACAATGCAATCGTCTAGGACTGGATATTCACGGAAAAGATTTCCAAATCTATTTGTACATTGTAGTGTATTGGTGTTTATATCGACTTTCACACAATCATTAAAATGCATATTTAACAACTAGCATATAACTGTAGTCATGACTAATTTGGCTATAACTTTATCGAAAAGAAAAATGCTTACATTGAGCCGTACGGGATATCCCCAAGTAGCATTGCCAGACGTCTGGATAAAGCCGGACATATGTAGGCTTTTTGATTGCGTGTCCGGCCAAAATAAAAGACGTCCGGGCTGTACCCCTTTGTAGAGCTTTTTACATTTCGCAAACGAGAATGGCTGAGCGCAGGCATTGAGAGTCGTTCACAATATTGTAGGGTGTCCGGCCTTTCTATCCAAATATCCAGGCAAACCGACCTGGCAACCCTTTTTTTTTTCAGAGGGGAATGCTTTATGCATACTCCGCGCCCCGGGGGGGACGCGGTAGTTATGTGGGATTCTCCTCCATAGCGGAGGCATACCCACTAAACCCCTCTGTTCCTCCAACGCATCGGGACGGGACCACGGGCACGCTTTCGCTCTCGACCTGGCAACCCTATCGCCAACTATTGCCGGATAAAACTCAGCCTTATTTTTAAAGACAATCCTACTTTTATAAAATCTATTTGTGAACTTAATTTAAATGGTTATTAAATGTAAATGAAATAAGACTTTATGCATAAATGTACATTACAATGTTAATGTAATGAAACATCGTTTAAATGTATTAAAGATAAATTGTGTCGTTTTTTTATGTATCTTGCCTCATAAATAACCAATGTGCCGATACTGTCTACATCGAGGTCGGAGGTCAGAGTAGATTACTAAGTTATTTTTAACGACAGTTCCTTTTTTACGTTAAATAACATAGATGTTAATATTATAATGTTCTATAAAGATAATATATTTATAGAAATTATAATATGTGTACAACTAAATGAAAAATAAACAGTGTTTATTAATTCCGATAACAATAAAGCACGAATTACGTTAACGTATTATCTTTTACTACGTATAACTTTATATTATTATGAGTTAAGGTTTAATCTTATATCTTTAAATGAGCAATCCTTGTCCGGCTCCAATGATTTTCATAAAATTTAGTATATAGGGGGTTTCGGGGGCAATAAACCGATCTAGCTAGGAATCATTTTTAGAAAATGTCATTTTATTCGTGTTTTATCGATAAACAACTTAAACATAAACTTAACTTTTTCTATCAGTAAGATCGAAAAATATTTCATCATTTTATTAGTAATTCGTACTTCAATATGATTTCCAAAAAACACAATTTAAAAAAAAGAAATACCGAGCAAAGCTCGGTCATCCAGATTTTATTGTTTATATGAAATACTTTAAAATCAAATAAAACCAAATAAACTAATCTTAGAGGTCGATATTCAAAAAAATCCCCATAGTTTTTATTAAATAAGGTTCGTTTCTCACATACCTCTTTAATCCTCTGCAGCAGTGGCTCCAGCCAGTGCACGTTGCATTCCACATGTGAGTCTAGGAAAGTAAGTACAGGCGCAGTAGCAGCGTCAGCGCCACGCACTCGGGATCTCATCAGACCCTCGCGCGCTGAGTTCCTGATCACACGAACTTTGCGAATAGCTCGGAGCGACGCGCCGTCCTCAGCTGGCAAAAAACAACAGGGTCTATGAACTTACTATCAAGAAGATGTAAAAATCTGAAGGTGTTCTGTTCCTATCTACTGTTTGTTTTAAATAGACAAAGGTGATTATATTTTTCAAACTTTCGTTAGTCATTATCATGTTTTAGCCGTTTTTATATAAATTTAAGTTTATTATAATATAAACAAAGATATATTACCAACAAACAGTGCGTTCACATAGCTTTGATACCTATGAACGAGTATAATAGAGCGGCTGTGAACTCAAACACCGGCTCACTTTCATACCGGCTCGCTTCAAATTCTCCAATTAGCTTTGTGAAGCGAAATGTACTCTTGCTATTGTTCATCAAACAATGCTTGAAATTTAATAAGCGCCCTATTGTTTTCTTTTTCTTAATATGTGTGTGGTTCTTAATTAAATATCGTGGTATCATTGATTAAGTGCGTATTGAAGTGAAGTAAATTAATTATCTACTGTATAACTTGGTGTAGTCGTTTTCAGATATCTTGGCGGCTCTTAACTTGGTTGCGTAGAACACAATTTTAATCTTATCTGGGCGTAGCAGGTTGCGAGGGGAAGGCAGTTCGCAGCTCGGTGAGTTTGAGCCGATAAGATATTTGAAAAGAACTATACACACTTAGGTTATAAAATGTTATAGCTTACGGTTATCACTGAAGTCGTCTACAAGAATGATCTCTTTTATCAGGTGTTCGGGACTTCTGTTGAGAACACTAAAAAAAAACAAATTAATTTATACTAATTATCCTTATGAGGACATGGATTATCATTATAAATCTTGTAATTACTTAATCAAAGGTCAATAACCTCTCAATGAGTCTGACATTCAAAAGCGCTTAATATAAGGAGGGTAGAATCTTGTGTGGTAAGAAGAACGTTAAATATGTGGAGAGGTACACAAGTAGACGTAGAATTGGGTGAAAGGTGACACAATTTAGGTGGAAGTAGCGTCTGAGGTGACGGAAGGTATGACGGAAACTTGAAGCGGCAACCCTAGGTAAGTGTAAAAATGACAGAGAGATGATTGGTGTAATTTTTACCTGACAACAGTACGAAGCAGTGTTGATCTTGCTTCATTGTGGAACGTGATAATGACACTGGTCTCAGGTAAGTCATTGTCGTATTTCTTTAAACGGCACCTGTATATTTAACAAACATAATCCATTTAGAGGAAGTAACTCTAAAGTAATCTTAAATAAAAAAATAAAAATTGAAACAGCCTCAAAAAACAATGTAACTCTTTATTAAAAAGATACAAGAATGCCAGAGATACTGGCGACTTACATTCACTAAGGCGTTCTTTATATCATTGCCGTAATGTTGGTACAAAACTATTTACCTAGTCTACCTATTTGCTATCTTAACATACTTTAAAGCATAGTCTTCATATAGGTATCAATTTCTTACACATTCGGGATTCAGAATGCGATCTGTCGCTTCCAGATTTGGAAATCGATGACTAAAGCACACGGCACATGCCCTAATTAAGTTCTAAATTAGTTTAATGCGTTTATAATTCAGATAAGTTTATAAAATCTTAAGTAAATGGACGGTGTATATGTGTGCGACAAAACAATTTCACCTTAATTAAGAGTGTAAACTAATTTCCAAAAGTTGTGTTGTTTGACTTTTAAAAAGATTTTACTAATAAACAGACATATAGTTTTTTATTTATTTAAAAACAAGGTCAAAAATTATATTAGCTCTTTTACATAAGAGACCTGGATATAACCTTGATAACTAGCTTAGTTTAAATTGCATCACCTGTGCCTAATAAATATTAATTAATGAGTCAAATACAGGTTTTTAAATAGTAATAAAACTAAAGAAGATAAACATAGATAGAAAATATAAGCATCGTTTTATTTTGTACCAAAATTTTTTAATGTTTAAAATTACGCGTATATTTTTTAATTTACGCAAGCACATGCAAAAACGGAATTATTTAGAGCCAGTTAAATTTAATTTGTGCATCGTTAGTCGAATTCAGGCCGAGGTTTCTGTAGGTCTATTAAAATTCACGCATCTCAATGCAACAACATACATCGGAGGTTGGTGTTAGAAGTTTTTTAAACTGATAACAGTGTAATCTTTTCCTGACCTTGTATGCAGTTGTATGTTTAGTTGCATTTGTCAAGTCTTCATGATTTTCCAATTCATTATACATATTGCATAACACATTCCTCTCTTTCTCATAAAAAGCATATATTAATAGGTTTTGTACAGTTAGCTGCATTAATATTTACAATACTTGGAGAACTTGTATAGGCATTCCGTCTCAAAAATACGTACTTGTTCGTCAATATTATTGTATTATTATTCATGGTTGATAGTATAAGCACGGATGCGTGCATACTTTTGAAGCTGAAGACGTATACATTTTTCTGAAGCTTTATAAATGTATACATATTTATGCGTCTGACTGTACATTGCAACTCGTCGTCTAAAGCAGTGCTTAAGACAGTGATGAAGAGGGTATTGAAAGGATAAAAGATCTGTTGCCGAGGCATGAAAATCAACTTACATAGCATTCCTCGTGTCAGGTACAGCTCTGTTGCTAGGCAGGATATCGGACGCGGCTTGGTTGAAGCGGTTCCGTATGTAGGGGTCCTTATCTCTCTTGTCTCCGGAGACATAGCCACCCTCATCAAAGTAAGTCTTCCCTGTACTACCAGTTCCATAGTTGTCTTCAGGTGAGGCGGGACTGCTCTCTGTGTCTTCAACATCTGCATGTTGTTTGATAAGACGGAGCGCGATATTTTCTTCCTAAAATAAAAATAAAAGTATGGAATTGTTACTGGGATTATTTTGTTTAGTTATGCAAGTAGTCACTTTCATGTTGTTAATACGTTTACCGGCTCCACTTGCGAGTTCAATTTGATACGAAAAAATTGAAAATGGCATGGAATGTGTTAAACATGAAACTAAATATAGAAAGAATATTATATTCAAGTACATGTTCACTTGGAAATTTCGTAAAAATAACACAATAAAATTTTTATAACGTATTTCTAAAACATTTCCACGTGCATATAAACCTGTCCTGAATATGTTAGGAAGGTAGCGCCCCCGTAGTGCATTTGTCTAACTTTATAAAGGCTGTAACACACGTGAGCTAACTGGGGCTTGAGACATGAAACGTGTCTGCAGAAGACGTGTTTTGTGTCAGTCAGACAACCGCAACGATGTAAATTTATGTCTTTATGTTGTATTAAATTAGAAGAAAACTAAATATACCCGTTTTAAATCTTCGACGGAGAGTTGCTATGTTGTATGATGAATTCTCAATTTTTGCTAGACATAACTTAGAAGTACTAGTTGTCGCTCGCGACTCCGTCCGTAAAATTAATAAAAAACCTAATAAGTAGTCTATGTATTCTTTCAGATTATGTTATAATCTATGACAAATTTCAGCGAGCCATGCAGACGTTCTGGATGTACCTAACAAACATCCATCTATCCATACATCCAAACATTTACATTTACAATATTAGTAAAAAGTAAAATATATGTACAAGTACATCAATCTGGTATTTTAGGTCTCCACGCCATTTTAATATTTTACAATTTATGTAACATTAAATACTTAAGTTACGTAAGCCCGTAAATATTTTCATAATCCGAGAAGTATTTTACACGTAAAATATTTAACTAAGCCCCGCTCCAGAAATAATATCTTTTCGTGAAAATATATCTCTTTTCAGATTAAACGAAAACTCGCCCCTTCCCACCGACGCTCAACTGATAAGTAATTCAGCTTAGAATTGGTTTTCCTTGTATGTATACGTATTTTTAGTATATATATAACCTTTGTATATTGTCAAAATCATAAGCATATTTTAATAAACAAACATAAAAAAATTGAATAACAAACATAATTCCAATTTTTATTCTTACTCTTTGAGCAAAAATGGTTGCAATTATATTGTTTCACAATCTCTTTATTATATATACTAGATGTCGCCCGCGTCAACGATCATGCAGAATTACAAAAACATCATTAGTAGCCTATGTGTTCTTACAGACTGTGTTCTACGTCTGTACTAAATTTCAGTAAGATCTATGCAACAGTTCTAGATATACCTTCCAACAAACATCCATTCATCTAAACATTCGTATTTACAATATTAGTAAGATATATATTACTTCCATATTACCTACTTCGTCATTTTTCTTGTTGTTACGTTTTAGTTTTCTATTATATATAATAAAAATGTCTGTCATTCGAACATTCCATTCAGTAAGAATACTGCTTCATTATGTATATTATGTAAATATAAAGTGATTCTCCACAAACCTTGACATATAAAATAAAATCTGATTTATATAATAGCTAGTCCCCACACTGGTTCTAGAATGTGTTAATGGAAAGGTTTGTAACATTACGCATCGGATAGAACATGAATGCAAGTTTAATTGTTACTTAAATCGTCTGTTAGTGTGCGAAATCTGCCATTAGAAAAGGCAATGAAACTATGACTTTGAGCCACAATCTAGAGAGTTATAGAAAAAAAAATTATTGATTTATTATACAAAGATGATAGTTATCAAAATTTAAATAAGGATTGCTTTCCGCCTAACGTCTATAGAACAAAGAAAAAAACCCATTGGGCCTATTGATTGGCAGGCCGATTAGTCCAATCCAGTCCAGATAGTGTAATCGTTTGTATTCGTGTGAGTATGTAAATCTAGTTAAGGTAATTTACATGGACTGGCTATAAGACGTAGTATTTTGTGCCTATTTGATTTTCGCCATTTGGCGCTGATGGTAGCGGATTGTTGGGATGGTGTGGATTCGAACAGACGCGTTTAAATCGAAAGATGCAAAAGCTGCAATTTTCTAGAAATCGCTTATCCGTTTATACAGGTTTCTTATTATTATATTCGACTTTGAAAGAAAATGTCAGATGTGAAGCTTTAAAGGAGAAATCATGTGACATTGGAGCTTGTTCATAAACTTGAAATTGTGAAAAAGATTCTAGATTAAAGAGCAATAAAGATTTAATATGTAGGTATTATTTTTTATACTTTATTGTTATTATTGAGGTCGTGATGACCCCAGAAATGAAATTTTAATTAGGAACTATATCATTGTTAATAGCCGACATGTTATTGTGACATTTTGTAGACTGAAAGAGATTCAAATAAATCAGTAATAGAGCGGACATTACAAACATTTAAAATTAATCTTACTTCTTACTAGTATTATAATGCGATGGATGTTTGTTTGAAGGTATCTCCGGAACGGCTCAACGGATTTTTATGAAATTTGACACACATGTAAAACATAGTGTGGAATAACACATACGCTACTTATTAAGTTTTTTTTTAATTCAGCGTAGACGGAGTTCCGGGCGACAGCTAGTTTATTCATAATCGTCAGTAGTGCTTATGTCATGCGTCTGAAATGGCATCTGCACTTCAGACGCAAGTGACAAACTAGACTTGATATCTGGTGACACTCTTCTTAGATGTTTATGAAGTTTTACCGATATTGAACAATTTGGTATAGTAGGTCTGATTTCCAGATTCGTGTTAATTTTTGTTTGTTTTTCTAAGCGACTCGCCATTAAAATCGCGGTTCTCATCACGAGCTCAGCCGCTAGTTACACGAATACGTCCTGTCCTACGTTTGGAATTTCGCGACACCGTCCGAGAGTTAGAACAAGCGCTTTGATTTTACGTCCTTACAGATGGAACAATATAAACCTGATATTGAAAATCCTTGCTTGTATAAAAAAACAGGAAAGCGAATTTTTATAACCAATAAAAATATATATATATATTCAGTTTGCAGCTGTCGCATTGGATCGAAGCCGTTGCGACTTCCAGTCGTAATTTATTCTTGTATAATCCTGTTTCAGACTTTGATATCAGGGCTGCTTACGTAGAAACGCTTTTGTGGACAGTTTATACTAAAATTGCACTTAATACGATATTGTAAAACACTATTATATATCTACGTTATAAATATATTTTAGATTAAAAAAATATTACAATAGTTTTTGAATTTATGTAAATAAATTGTAGAGCGTAAATCTTACTAATAAATTCGAACGTTTGGATGGATGGATTATTATAGATTAACGGCTTAATAGATCTCAGTGAAATTTGGCATAGAAGTAGAACGTAGTCTGGAAGAGACATAGACTACTAATTAAGTTTTCTTTTTATAATTCGCATCAATAAAAAAAATGTTTTGATTCTCTTTCCCTTTTATGTTGGGAAGCCACAATACTATTTCCACGTTTACATTTATGTATCTTCTATCTTCTTTTCTTAACTCTTACACAAATGTTCTGTGGAAAGGTATTTTTGACAGCCCTGATAGAGTCAAAACAATTGGCAAATATCCACTAGAGGCGCTGCCAACGGCTCGTTAGTTACAAGTTGGTTACGCTTTGTTGGCCCTAGCTCGACTCTCAAGTGTTGGTATTTAGACCCGCTCTTTAGTCTGCTCGAACTAAACGGGAAAGAGTTCATCTTGAATTTGTTACGTTAAATTGTTGGTATTAAAGAGTATTTATGTAAAAATTTAAAAAAAATAATTAAACATCTTATTTACATACTGGCAGTAATTTAACATTCTACTAAAGATTTCTTATGAGCAAGTTTAAAAAAAATAGTAGCTAGAGGTAAGATTTAAATAACCTTATGCTAACATAGCATTAATTATAGCGCCGCTAAAGTCATAATTAAACGAATAAAAATGTAAAAGAGCTAAAATGCGGGCAGTATACCTGAATGTTTTAAATTCATGCATTTTAAACATGTTTGTTTTATTGCATAATGCTTTCCTTGAATATTTATTGGATATATTTACATTGATACGAAATATAATACAGACTGGCGTGAAGGGAAAACAATTTCACGTTTCGTCATCGTACAAGGAAAAAATAGGAACATGAAGTGGTTTTGGCTGGAGAAGGGGAGGCGTATAGGTAGTAATCTTCTTTTTGCGCGTCCCGTCCTCTGTTAATTAAACCATAAACAAATGAGGATGTCTATGGCCAAGGGTAATTTCCCTTTTATGGCGAATTTCAGTGGCTGTTTGTTCGACTGTCATCTTATAATATAAAGTAACATAAAAATATCATGATTACGTATAAAATAAACAGAAATGTTCACTGTATAGTGCACGCGAAGCATTTTTAGAAGGACTTACTTTTGTCTTCTCAAAATTGAATTTTACCCTGGGGTAACCCTACATGTAATATGTTTGTATTTCAAATAGAATTAAAGGTAAGACAACATGTTATCTTACATGTTTTTGGCAGTGTAAATCATATAAGTTATGAGGAAATCTCAGACTAAATTACTGATTATTTTATCTTCTATCCCAGTTGTGTTCTTAATTTGTAAGGCGTTGTAAAAAACATTTTATACAAAAATATGCTAAAAGAGATGTCTAGCAAATGATGTTACTTAAACAAAAGATAATTCGTCTTTAATCAGTTGTGGGAAAGGAAAACGGTAGAGAAATGTCCGCTGCGCGGGTAATTACCGACTTTAACGATCATTCACAAACGAGAAGTAATTGTCGCACACATTTTCACGTTGTTCTCGGTATTTGAACAAAAAAAAAGACGAAATTCAAATCAATGTAATATTATGTTAAATATCCATGGCCGTAATAACTTTTTTCAGTACTCCACGATTTTTATTTGTATACTATCTAACTTCTTACTGTTAAAAAAAATCGGAAAATGTGGCAGTGTATTGACGCAACAGTTGTCCTACTAAAATGTCGACGTTTATGTCCCTTTACTATTCATTCTGACGCTGGACTTTGTAATGAAAGCACGTCATTCGCGCCAAGTAATTCTAACTTATACTGTCTAAAATTACTAATGATTATTCGATGGATGTTTTTTTTAGAAGATATCTCAAGAACGGCTGCATGGATGTCGCTAAAACTTGGCATAGAAAACATAGGCTAATAAGTTTTGTTTTTATTTCTACACCGATTAGTTATTAAAATTAGGGTTTATATTCGATAATTACCTATGAAAATAAAGTTTTACATCGTAGTATAGTTGTGAGGATCAAAAGAGTGAAATTTTATCATAAAATCTACTACGCTGCGTGAACTAACCTAATCATTCTTTAACATATAATAAAGATTATAAAAGTCAAATATCTTATACTAGACCTCAAGTGAAATGTACGCGTAACTAATAAAATTTATATACGCTTTCAAAGAACCCGTTTTGTAACTTTATTCCTATCATTAAGTGTTTCTAAAATATTAAACATCCTGTGTAATATTTAAACAAGTTTCTAGAAGCTTTCAAAAGATAAATTCAATTTATTAACCAATTAATTAATTTTCAATTTCAAAACTTATTTGAATTAAAGTAACGTTTAATTTATATTATATTAATTTATCAAATAGGAAAATACAGTATTGGAAAAGTAAAGGAACATCTTACTTCTTACTAATATTATAAATGCAAATTTTCAGATTGATGGATGTTTGTAAGAAGGCACCTCCATAATAGCGGCATGGATCTAGCTGTTATTTGGCATAGTAGAACACAGTCTGGAAGACCACGTAAGCTACTAACTTTTTATTTTTTCTCTGCGGTCGGAGTCTCGGGCAAATATTTAATTTAATATTAATAAAGAAAAACTACTTTAAAGATAGGTAAAATGTGTATCTCGTGAAAGCTGAAAAGGAAAAGTGTTAAAATACCTAGATTTGGCTCACGAGGTTACCGCCATGTGGCGTATGAAATCGACTACCATTATTCCGATAGCCGTATCGGTAAATGGACTGATAGCGAAGAGCTTCGACCAACATCTCAAGAAGCTCTCGCTACACAGTTGGATTGAGGGCCCGATACAAAAGGAAGTTATCCTAGAAACCGCGCGCATCGTGAGACGGTTCCTGTCTCTGCAGCCCTGACCACTGGTTGTTTGAGTCATGGGATTCCCCAGCCGGTGGTGTTCTGTTTTTAATATAATATGTTTTGTATATTTTTTTTTGGATATGAAATGTACTATATTAAAGATATGATAAATAAATGTATTTGGTAAAATGTCAAGATCTAGAAGATTTGTGTTAATATAATATAGCTTCCTGATTCTAATAATAACATTGATCCAAACACATCATTATGCAAATGTGCAAGCCATTATCATATTTACAAAGCACGATTACATTACCTAAATAAACTGTTATTAAAATGCATTTATTTTTATTCTTGTATTTAAAAAGAAATAAACATTTTAATCACTACTAATATTTTTTTTAATATTGTAGATACAATGATTAAGATTTGAAATTAAAATATTAAATACACAATAGTCCTGATTTAAATATTCAAAGGTTAACTTAGCTGATATTGTTGATAAAATATTGAAGGTCTTACATCGTGTATCTGAAAAGAAAGGAAAAAAAGTTAATTTTTTTATTAAAAAAAAAAAAACTGTCATGTAATTCTTTATTTAAAATTTGATTTCTAGTAAAAGAAATCTTACTAAAATTATAAATGCGATTGTTTAAATCGATGGCTGGATGTTTGTTAGAAGGTATCTCCGTAACGGTTCGATAAAAATCGGCATAGATATAAGACATAGTCTGCAAAAAAATATAGGCTACTTATTAAGTATTTTTAAATTCCGCGCAGAGTCACGGGCGTCAGCTAGTGTTAAATAGTAGTATGCTTATTTACATAATAATTCACTCAAGATTTTTCAGGACTACATCTCGTTTGTAACAATTCCCGCGCAATTTTTCTCTCTTCACATCTGTTTTTTTTATAACTAAAAAGGCAAAGGCTCTGACCAGTCTGCCACGCCTCAGAATGTTTGCAGAATTACTGCTTTACAAAGTATATGCGTGGTAATTTTCTAAATTGCCAACCCTAATTCTTATGAATGAATCTGTGAAGCGAAAACCTTCCAGTTCAAAGAACGAATGAATGAATGACGCGTACCAGTATACGACTCTTCGAAAGTGTAAGTGCATTGAAAATACTGAGCCGTGTAATTGTTATGACCAAGGAATTACTGACACGTTAATTTGTTAATTATTAAACTAATGAATATTTAAGTTTTACGCTTAGAGTAGTTTATTGTTTGCACGCGGTTTACTTTATTGCTCGTTGTATTTTAGATTAAAATCTTTCTATCCATACATTTATCATTTCATTGTACTATTTTTGTTATTTTTTAAATGATGAAGGGTTATTTTAACCACAAATATCTACAATGGTTTGTAGCAAATGTCTGTAACCTCGCCTTATTTTTTAGGTTATATTAAATGAGGATATAACATTCTTGTTTGAATACAAGAAGGTAATTAAAGAACACATATAATTGTGTCAATTTCCGGATCGTAATGAGCTAGGAAGTGTGGAAAGTGGTAACTATAGCTGACTGGGCGCGCGCTAATGTCACGCTCGGGCGGCGTAACGCGTGACGCGACGTAACGCGTGACGTAGCGTGAATATGAGACAGTTTAAGTTGCCTTGCGCGAGAAAAACCCTTCATTGTTTTCTCACAAACAATGGTGTTTAAAAAGTTTTGAGGAGCGGAGACCTTCAAACGTAATTAGACAAGATTTCCTTTAATTCTATAAATTTAAATAGAAACAAACCAATAACTCGTAGAGTATAATTGTTTTTTAATTTATTATTTTTTTTATAAAATGTATAAAAGATTGAAAAGTTTTACATGATGCTAAGTATTCAGTTTTTAATCAAGGGGTTTCCCGCCGTCGTTGCACCTTGCTCTAACGAGGGCCCTCTACGAACACTACAGCTTTTAATCGACCGGCAGGGTACTTTGCATACCTCTTGAGTCTTGAGACTGTAAGTCGAATACGTTGCCAAGCCTTTTTGCTACTGTATACGTGCTGTATCAGTTCATAAGTTACTTATACCTTCAGTAAAAGAAGTACATATATAGCGTCATTGATTTGAAAACAAAATCACCTAATAATTGTAGTTAATGTGAAATGATGGTCATAATATCTGATCAAATGCGCGTTTCCTGTTATGAGTGTGGTTACGGAAGCCTAATTTTTTCCCCATTCCTTATTATAGGATAGGGATGGGTAGATAAAGTGGATTTGACGGAGAAGAGGACGTATAGGAAGGGGAAACATTGTCTTTCTGTGCGTCCTCTCTTCCGTCCTTTCTCGTAACGAATCTGCAATTGTGGTATGGTCAGTGGCCGCTTCTTTATTTCGGCGAATTTAGGTGGTAACTTGTTAGTGTTACCTAATAGTATAAACTACAAATTTTTTTCATGACTTGATATAATATAAAAAGGAAAAAGAAATATAAAGCGAATAGAAACAAAATGGGAAAACTATTTATGTTAAAAACATACAAATATTGTAGTATTTCCTTTAGATTGAACAAACCTTTCACGGTTACGTATTGTACCCACACATCCCGCTTTTGTAATCTGCTACATCTCGTTAAAACCGAATCAGCTGCTTCCGTGACGCAATGCCGGTCACAAGATTACGTCAATGAGATCTGCAGCGACTCGCGGCTCGCGGCTCGCGGCTCGCTAATGTAATAAGAACCGGATCTGACATGTGCGCAACGTCAAGGACACTTACTTTCACAAATACGGACGTACCAAATCTTATATAATTTGAATATTTTAATTATGCCTAAATACATGTTTTTTATTTCTATATAATACATTAAAAAGTACAGTAGGCTTGGTGAATTTAAAAGCAACAAAGATTAAGCTTTATAAATAACGTAAAATAAAAGATAATTCTGAACATAACGGTTCTAACTGCAGTGACTTAAGTTGCACTGGACTACGATCAATGTAATTAAATGGGTTTTTAGCTCCTTGACTTAAAGTCAAGCAAAAGTTATGCCCTACAATAATGGTCAAATCAACACTCATAAATGTTAAAATGCCGCATTCTCCACCGCTCCCGCGCATACGTGGCCTGACCTTTACCTACTCGTCACCGCGTTGACATTTCACTCGGAGCTTTGACAAGGTTACGTTTACGATCCATGACGATTTTTCACACTCATCATGTCACGGTCACTGCAACCTGTGCTATAAATATGAATTCATTAAAACGAATATGATATTTTTATTAATTTGGCAACTTGAGCATTGACTATTTCTATTAGAATTTAAAGTTATAGTTCTATGAGTTAATTATTCTTGTTATTAAATTATTCAAACTTTCGTGAGACATTATATTAAACTGATATATAAACACGGCTGAACACTCACGTATATACGTCCGGTGGCGGCACCGACTAGTTTCGAGCCCATCGGGGGCCCTTCATCAGGATGAGTGGCACTGGTATCTCAGCGACGGGCCGCGTCCGCGAAATAATACCAGTGCCACTCATCCTGATGAAGGGCCCCCGATGGGCTCGAAACTAGTCGGTGCCGCCACCGGACGTATATACGTGAGTGTTTAGCCGTGTTTATATATCAGTTTATTCTTGTTATCTTTAATAAAACCTACGTTTTGTCCCAAATCACCTTGTGCTTGTAAAAGCTTGGTCTAGACTCTAGACATATATTATGTTGTGTGGTATTTGTAGAAGTGTACATATGTTACTTCTTGTATTACATAGTAAATAAAGTTCAATTTAATTTGCTAACTTTCAAAATGTAGTTAAGTAACTTTTTGTCAGCCACGACTTCGTTTGCGTGGAATTAAAAAAAAAAACATAATTAGTACTGTGTGTTTTTCTACACTATGTTCTATCATCATCATCAGCTCACTATACGTCCCCACCGAGGGGCTCGGAGTCTACCCTAAGTTAAGGGTGATTAGGCCATAGTCAACCACGTTGGCCAAGTGCGGGTTGGTTGACTTCACACATATCTTTGAATTACTTCTCAGATATGTGCAGGTTGCATCACGATGTTTTCCTTCACCGTAAGAACGTCGGATAAATGTACATATGTAAATCGGGAATGGAAAAACACATTGGTACATGGCGGGATTCGAACCCAGGACCTGCAGATTGCAAGTCAAGTGCTTGACCACTGAGCCACCGACGCTATATGTTCTATATGTAGTTCAAATTTCAGCGAGATCCGTTTAGCCGTTCTAGAGATACCTTAAAACAAACATAATGGATGTTTATCATTTAGAGAATCGAATTTATAATATTAGTAAGATATACAATGTTTTATTACTTTTGTTTTCAAATCGAATAAAGTATAATAAAATACTAAAGCTATTAAGAAACAAAGTATATTAGTTTATTTTTCGTAATAGCGTTGATTCACTTTGCTTAGTGTTTTGCGTCAGAATTTTTTACATATGATTTTAATCGCGTGTTATGTATTTTAATATATTTAGTTGATTTAATTAGCATATATTTACTATTCTGTAGGCAATTTTTTTGTTAATTATACTTAAATAGTTTCATAGAAATAGTATTTTTCCACATATTGTTAGGAAGAAAATCCGGAAATGAGCTAGTGTATTGACTCAACACTAGCCATACCAAAATGTCGACGTTTGTGTCCCCTCACTATTCATTCTGACTATGTCTAAAAATATGTAATAGTTACATTATATTTATGATTCAGACATTTCCTTCAGAGTTTATAAATATCTAGCTAATATTAGAAATGCTACAAAATTACTACCAAGTAGTTTCAAGTTGCTCTAAGTATCTAGAAAGGTCAACTTGAGAGTCATTCGATGCCAACTATGAAGATAGTCGTAAATCTCGACCAAAGGCTTTACGACTGAGGCTATTTTGAGAAATATTTATTTAGTATGAGAGTTTTAAATTTAGAATTTTAACTTTTTATACTACAGTGTTTTAGAATCTCATAGTTTTTACATTTCTATTTATTACTAACATCGAAATTTTCCAGTTTTCCTTTTTGAATGTTGAAGCTGGATTTATAAACATTGCTTTCTTCAAAAAAAAAACAGGACGAAAAAATGAGCTACAAATTTATTAGACAACATTCCAAAAAAAACTTATATATTTGAGATCTCACAGAATTCATCGTCGCTGATTTGACTATTTCCTTGAATAATTTTCGAATGTTGGTAAGACAGATTAATGAGTTAGCATGTATTCGGAACTTGTTTCCTCACAAGGAACAGCGCTGAGCGTCAGAACAGGTTGGAAAGCATTGAACAACTCGCGGTATAGATTTCTAGTCACGATCTAGACTGTCTAGATTCATTAAAACTTATACTCTATGAAAAAATAAAAAAAAAGTTGTCGTCTGAAACTTCGTCCGTATGGAATTGAGAATAACTACGTTTGAAAGCCTTTGCTGTAATCTATTT
This sequence comes from Papilio xuthus, assembly GCF_000836235.2. NCBI lineage: Eukaryota > Metazoa > Arthropoda > Insecta > Lepidoptera > Papilionidae > Papilio > Papilio xuthus. The sequence goes on along the minus strand of NW_013529697.1, from coordinate 1,313,227 downwards.
CCGTTCCAAATTTCATCCAGATCGATATGTGTATTGTTCTGGAGTTACATGGTAACATACATCTTTACATCCATCCAAACTTTCGCATTTATAATATTAGTAAGAGTAAGATATTTTTTCTTGAAATTGTAATCTGAAACTAAATACTAAACTAAAACTACGATAATTATCATCAAGAACAATATTATAAAAAGGAAAATTTTATTGTTTATTTGTTTGCATTGAATAGCCTCCGACTACACTGATTTAAAAATTTACTGTTGGTACAAAGGCTATTTTTATCGCTAGATTTTTTAAATTCTGCACAGACAAAGTTGCGGGCAAGTGCTAGTATTCAATAAAAGTTTTATACTAAAATGTTATACATAAAAGTAAAAGTTATTACAACAGTATATTATCTCTCAGAAACACGGTCAAATATGATATGAAAATATACAGAAGTGGCCCACATTTGTGACCGGACGAGCGAGCACTCTACGTTATGTCAGTTATCTCTGTCATGACGCTGTGAAACAAAAGTAAAATGTTACGAGAAGCGAACAATTAAGTAGGCATTTTTATAACGCGACGATACGACGACGACACGATATGCGAACTTCACTTTCTAAATAGATGCTGACAACGATATTGATTAGGGAACTTTTAGATTCCAAATATTTGTGACATGAAAACTCATATTACTATGGTTACAAAGACTATCGTTTTGTTAAAATAATTTAGGCAAAGATTAATTTTTTTGTTCTTTTATAGAATTAGGACCAAATAAGCACTAAATTATACAGTTTTAATTATTTTCTAACGCCTATGAATATTTAAAAACATCAAAAAGTAGTATGTATTATATGTACTTTGTCTAGTTATGAAAACATTTAATTCTGTCCTTGCCTCGTTTTTGTAAAAGGCAAGCCATAGTCGATTTCACATGTGTCAGAAAGTTGCACAAAACATGCTAACTGTGAGAGAAGAGGGAAATTTCTTGATGTGTGATTCATTTTTGTTATCACTAACACTCTGTTCAAATAAATTAGTCACTATCAGTGACATTAAAATTGTCAGTATTATTAATAGTATACTCCTCTTTCGTCTCGTGAGGTGTAAATGACCTTTGCAGACCGCCCAAGATATCCATTGAAGTTTATGAATCAATGTTCTTACCGACATATATACTTGACATATGCTATTGTTGTTCGTGTCAGCGTGAGATATCATATTTATCTAGTTATGTTATGTCATTATTTAACTCCTGTGTTTAGTCGTTCTTTCGAAATAGTTTTTTACTGTTATTAAATTTTCTCATGTAATGGGGAGTTTTTTGTTGAGTGACATAAAAAAGTTAGAAAAGGAAATTACTGTTCATTAATAAACCGCAAAGTTCTGAAAAAAAATAATAATTCCAAGTACTTAATTGGGGATAAAAAACCGAAAACTTTTAAGTAGGTGGCGCTACTGTCAAGAGTGGCATGTCATCTGTCGGATGTAAAATTTTTATACGCCAATACGTTCAAAGAAAAAACATCTTAATTCATTACAGTGAAATTTGAGGGAAGTCATTTCTATGAGTACAGCCCACAGATCACTCTCGCACTCACACACTCTTGATCATGCTGACGTCTAAAGTGAGGAAATTGCAGTTATTCTCCTCATAAACACAAAGCCTTCTTTTTCATAAATATATATTTAATAGAGCCATGCCGTCACGTTTGCTGCGGGACTAATGTCTTTGTACATGGAATGTCCTAGTCTATCTGGAGCTAGTGCGAGTGACCTAAATATAACACGAAATACATTGCTCTTAGCGCTTGTTATTTATGACCGTGACTCATCACATTGTTACCGCGACAATGTGAGCACATGTTTATTTAATTACTGTTATGCATCCAAACTGTTAACTGAAAGTTTATCACCGAGATGTTATGAAAACATTCATTGCAGATAAAATGGCTATGATTATTTATTTATTATTTATGTTTCTTTTACGAGTTCATTTTCTAAGTTAAATTATTAGTTTATTAGGTCACTAGCGGTCGCCCGCGACTCCGCCCGCGCTGGATCAAAACAAAATAACAGCCTATGTGTTCTTCCATTAATTTCATTGAGTACCGTTAAGTTGTTCTCGCGATACCTTCAAACATCCATGCATCCATGCATGCATCTAAACATTATATAGCCTATTATATATACTATAGATGTATTAAAAAGTAATAATTCTTTGACACATATCTTTGAGTAAGCGTTTATGCAGCGCACGCAACGAAAGTCCTCAAATGTGAATAATTTTCCCCGTTTTTGCAACATTTTTCATTGACGCTTCGCTCCTAATGGTCGCTGCGTAATGTTATATAACCTTAATCCTTCTTCTATAAATGGACTATCCAACTTTTTTTTTTTATATCATAAGGTGGCAAACGAGCGAGCGGCCACCTGAAATCGCTGAAATAGCGAAGTGACCGTTGCCCATAGACGTACGCAATTGCATATGCGTTGCCTACCTTTAATCGACGGAGGAGAGGATGCACAGAAAGAAAATATTTTCCCTTCCCATGCATCCTCTCAACTCCAACTAAATCCAACAATCCTCTATAACTCCAATCTTATCCAACTAAAAAAGAATTTATAAATCGGACCAGTAGTTCCTGAGATTAGCGCGTTTAAACAAACAAACTCTTCCGCTTTATAACTTTAGTATAGATTAGTAGGACGCTGAACATCATTTGTTTTTGTTAACTTGATGTATTTATTGTTATCTCTACTTTTTCAGAGAGCCAGAGGGAGATGACAAAATGTTTCAACAGTGAAAACCCAGATGAAACTATGTTATATAACAATTGGTTGGTATAGTTGTAAAAGAGTAAGATTTCTTTGTCGAATCAAGTCATTGAGCCTGTACAAATAAATTGCCTTAGATTAAGCGCAAGCAATGAAAGTGAAAGTATCGTTTGAAAGTAAATTTATTCGTACCATTAAGTAGTTCGGTTTATCATTCTGACATTCTGACAGTGTAAAATCAAAGAAAACTTGTTTTATCGTTGGTTTCCGAGACCAAAATCTCTATATGAAACATATCCTGTTATTTTTGACATAAGAAAGATAACAATGTGTTTTAAACGGGGGTATTAGTCTTAGAAAACCACAGTTAGTAATTGATACACCTAGTTTTAACAGTCAGAAAGAGATTGTACTCGTAAAAACTGTGTTTTGTATTTACTATGGTTTGGATAATGAATATTAAAAAAAACATACTAATCGCCACTGGATCAGATCAAATTTTAAAAATTGCAATGTATTTACTAAGAGTTGTAGAGCATAACTTTTTAATAAAGGACATTTGTTAAACGAGATGTGATAACATAGATAATAAATAGCATTGTCGTGTGGCGAAATCGAACTGAACTGAACGCAACAATGGACTTGCGACATAGGGTAACGCTGGCCAACTTGATTCACTTGCCTAGACCATTGTTGTCTAATTAGACGTTTTACAATTAAAACGATGTTTTGAACCGTAACATAGATAAGGTCGATTGCAATACACGGGGATGGATGAGAAAATGTAGAACAATGTATATAAAATGTAACTTTTGCGAAACAACAATCATTTCATATTTATTACTATCTTTTTCTGCAACTAAGAAGTTAACGAATAGTAAATGTTTTTATTGTTCCTCAAAATATATTGCTTTTTTTGTTTTGTTTTTTCCCGTTATCTTTCTTCTATCTTATACCAAAGTGTTACGTAACCGAACCATCGATTTAATGGATTAACCTCGCAGAGAGTTTTAACACGAAATGTACTCAACTATAACATTTGATTGGCACATGTATGTGGATACAAGACTGGATATGGCAGTTCCAAAGTAAAAAAATTCTACAACAACAGTAATCAAATTATAAAATCATGTTAAAATAATTGCTTTAGGTAACAATTCTTAAATTACTCATAATGTCGATTATCGTCAAGTTATTTTAAGCTTATGAACAGAGTCAATTTAATGTGAATGTAGTCAAAAAATAGTTGAATTAAATGGTAATACTACACATTAGACCAGTTTCACCTACGCTTGCCACTTCCAGTATATCCGGGCGATCGGCATCGATGTCCGCGTGGGACGGGCTAGGTCAGTTATCTTATGACGATTTAATTGGACGATGCGAAAGTTTTATTACTATAATTATATAAGAACATCAAACATAATAAGCTGAATGCCTATTACATTTTTCGTAAAATATAATGTTTTTATTACAGACTTTTTTTTATAAATAATGCAATTTTTAACAATAAACTAACAAAGAATCTAATGAATAGTCTTAAATCTATGATATAAAATAAAATATTAAAAAACGAAAAACACATTTATAATTGTGAAAACGTAGTTGTGCTTGATTATATTACATTTTAGATTTTAAATGTCGATTACACAAATAATTTATTAAAATCTAAGAAAAGGGCGTCGTACATACGTCTACTAATTAATCTCTTGCACGTGTTGATATAAAATTGCACGAGAATTGAATAAGCGAAAAACACCTATAAGTGACAATCATTGTTCGGTCCCTGGGACTCTCGTTTATCCAAATTCGACTGTACTAGGGAAATATTCAATGTTTTAAAGTAGAGTTAGTGCAAAATGTTCCGGGTCCGGGTTGTTATTGATTGTATAATATAGTCGTGTCTGCCCGAGAGTTACGAAAGTCCTCCGCTACCAATAGCGGCTTTAGGATTTAATCTAGGTGTAAACTGATATTTGTTACCGAGACGCAATCATGTACGTCTTTTTTAAAGAATTATAGATTAATAAGTATTTTTACTGTTAATTTGATATTTAGATGTTTAAGCTTAATATTTATATATGATTTCCCTTCCTACCCTTTTCTTATAAGGAAAGGATGAGGAAGTGGAAGTGGACTTTCCGGATGAGAGGATGCATGGAAAGGGAAAATATTTTCTTTCTGTGCATCCTCTCCTCCGTCGATTAAAGGTAGGCAACGCATGTACAATTGCGTATGTCTATGGGCAACGGTCACTTCGCTTTTTCAGTGATTTCAGGTGGCCGCTCACTCGTTTGCCACCTTATGATATAAAAAAAAGATACTGTATTAAATTTTATTAGATTTTTTTTATTTATTATGTTTGATTAACCACGTTATGTTAATCATTTGTTTTTTTACATATTGTTACATTTACACCATTTTATGTATTTCACAAGTAGGATTCTAATGCTTTCTATTTATTAAAATTGTCAAAATGTGGCTTATTATTTGAAAGAGATATCTCATAAACGGATGATAAGTAGAAAATTTCAGTTGAATTCTCCACTTACCGACTAATCGTGTAGAGAAATCTATTAGTAAGCTAAGTTTATGTAAATATTATTGGTTTTACATTATTACGTAGGAAAGCGGCAAGTGCACTTGACATCCTGACCTTGGATTTTCATACTAGCATCTAATATTTGTTAATTTAATTCATACAATATCGTAAAGATTTCTTACATGTAGAATATTAACACAATACTTATTTGCATGTTACTCGTAATGTTTTTAAAAGTCTTCGTTTGTTTTTAATGTGTGACGTGCTTAAGCATAATTATTTCTATGAATACATAAACTCTTAAACCTATGATATAAAATAAAATTAAAAAAAAAAAAAACCGAAGCATAATATATTATTATATTATGTCGTAGGATAAGATTCTTATAATATCTTTAAATATGAAAACATATAAAGTCAATGTAATTGATATGAACGTAAATATACGCAGAAAGATTATTGCTTGTATGGAATTGCGAGAGTTTTTATTCGTTAAAAATATTATGTGTATCAGGCAGGTTAGAATCAGAGAAACCTTTCCTTTGTAATTTGTTTTTTAATTTAATTAAATGTTATTTTGTTACATCGTACATTGTCGTTCAGTCATCCTGTCAGGCGTCTATCTCATTTAACTTATTAAAATGCCAAATAATAAAACCTTAATAAACGTATAACAAACGTATGGTTTTTGCCATTGAAATTTAAAAGAAAGAAAATAGTGCCAAAAGATTTTTTACGGCCATTAAGGATTAGTTCAACCTATGTAAACAATTTTGTCTTTGCGGACTCACTTATTAAATAATTTCTAAAAACAAACCGTATAATTTTCGTGAAGAATAGTCGTCATAGGAATTTCAACTTTAAGACGTATGTTTTAGTAAGTAAAGTTTATCGAATATAACTTGTAAGGACATAAAATTGTAGTGTATGGTTGAATAGTCATTAATTGCAAATATTTCTTTTTTGTTATAAGAAAATATTTAATGATTTTAAGAAAGTTTTAAATTAAAAACTATAAAATATTTGAGACACGGAACGCGATTCGCGATTCCTAACCGACGAAAGTCTTATACAAAAATTCTCCAGTCATTTTCAGAGTACATTTATATGAATGGATGTTTGTTTGAAGATATCTCCATAACGGCTGCATGGATCTCGTTGAAATTTGGCATATATATTAAACATAGTCTAGAAGAACACGTAGGCTACTAATTAAGTTTTTTAATAGCGCGGGTACAGAGTCGCGGGCGGCATTTAGTTACTAATAATCTTCATATTGACTTGAGTTCGTTAGAACAATTTTAAATAATCTAGCCGCTCTATCATTGAGACCAATCATCGGCTTAATTGGCAATTTCATAACTCCGTGTATTCCTGCGCTAGTTTCCCTGACAACATTGATGTAAATGAAAGCCCAGCTTCATAACGGGGTCAGTTATTGCCGTTATTAATTTAAATAGTTACGTTATTATAATAACACTTTTCTAAAATCCAATGTATCATTTCCGTATAGAATTAAACAAAGTTTTTTTTAATTCATCACACTTCCATAAATTTGACTTTTTTTTCTGTTAAACTTATTTCAAATAAAATTGAAATATTAAACACGCATGTAGTCTAAAAGTATGTATACAGATGAGCAAGACTTTATTCGATTCACGATTTATATAAAAAAGAGTTGACTACACGTGTTCACCTTGTCATGCGCCTTTTGTTGGTGACCTTTGTGAGCAACATCCGCCTCAGATCTGACGTTAAGATGTTGCTACTACTAGCTAATCTCATACGAGATACATTAAAAATGTAACTTTTCTCACTAAATACTGACAAAAATTAATTTTACAGCTATGACGATCGAGGGAGAGGTCTAACACAAAGTGGAAAGATGTTAGTGCTGAACGACATGAGTACCAGTCAAGTCTCAGACGATGATTGTTTTTTATTATCATAAGGTTGCAAACCAGCGAGCGGCCATCTAAAATCGCTGAAATAGCGAAGCGATAGTTGCCCACAAACATCCGCAATTGCAGATGCGTTGCGAACCTTTGAGCGACACACAGACATGTGGAGGACAAAGCAAAGAGAAAGAGAATAAACGCGTCCTTATAAGCAGAAGGAAAATAGATAGGAAGAGATGGAGAGCTACGAACATAAAAGTAATAAAACGTGAGTGATATGAGTATGATCTTCCAAACTCGTGGTTAATTGCCTGTTTGACCGAATAACTCAACATTTCTCTATCCGAGGGACTCCGATCACGTAGGTTATAATGTTTAAAAGGCGTATAACGCTTGTACTTTGGAAAGCGACTTATTTGGGCTTTCTCTGTTTAGTGAGATAGTTACTGACTTTCTAGTTTAGCGTTTAGCGTTGCAAAGGGTTGTTGTACAAACCATCAAGATAGCAAAGTTATTTCGTATTCTCTGAGCGTTAGTGTTTTCTCTTAAGAAAACGAGTAAATATAGAACAATCTTATGCTTGCTTTCATAAATGTAAGTAAAGTATATTGTAGAATTAGCTGTAGACCGCGACTCCGTCCGCGCGAAATTAAAAAAAAACATAATTAGTAACCTATGTGTTTTTCCAGACTATGTTCTATTTATATGCCAAATTTCATCGAGATCCGTTCATCCGTTCTAGAGATACCTTCAAACAAACATCCAAGCATCTATCTATTCATCCAAATATTCGCATTTATAATATTAGTAAGAAGTAAGATATGCCTTAAATTGACCATTTGTAGTTTCATACAATTAAAGGTCACGTAGTCAAGAATTCTAAATATCAAAATATCCGAAATATTTGACCTCGATTAAAGTAAAAGCAATCTGCATCTCTTACACAACACACGGCGCCAACACTAATCTACTTTTTTTTACCGCATCCTTTGTATATTAATGTTAGTGAGGACGTGAAAGTTGTTTTATGTTATTCTATAATATAACGTAATAATTATGTGTATTGCGAATAGAAGAATGCATGGATAAAATGAAAGATTGGTAATAGAATAAACGTAAAATACGTTTCCAATCACCATCAGCTCACTATACGTCCCGTTTAATGGGCTGGGAGCCTACCCTAAGGAGTCACCAGAATGACGTTTTTATTAGCAATTATTAACCGTAGATTTCTTAGACAAATTGTTATCCCTGTTTTGTCAATGATAATGACATAAATGAGGATATGTTTTATACAGAGATTTTGGTCTCAGAAAATCACGGTTAATTAGAATGATTAATAAAATTAGTTACAAATAAGGAATAAGCGTAACCTGTAATGCAACGCATTTTGTTATCGCATTTAGACCTTTGAACTTGTTGCTGTGACTTCGCATTTACTAATTATGTCTGTTTTTAATTTGCCAACCTTATACATTAAAAAAAATACAACCTTTATTATAATGACGTCAGTCGTTTCCTAACTGAGTATAAACTGTCGATCTCACGACAATGAAATTGTTTGTCTATGAAAATGTCGCAAAGTCGTGGAAATGGGAGCGCAGATTAATGGATAAGGTAGATTAATCCATTGTATATATTGTGATAACTAAGACTAAATAACATACATATGACTGTATAGTACAACTGTCCATTTCTAATGTAAACAATAGAGAAACAGAACTATAGTTATTTCGTGTACAATGCGTTCTTCCAGACGTTCAACATCTATGTATGTTGAATATTTGAGGTATGATTTAGCTATTCAAGAGATAACTAGTATCCTTCCAGTATTACAAAAAATATACTCAAAAGTATTAAGAGTACGTTATAAACATTCAACAATCATCTCACTAATATTATAAATGCGAAACGTTTAGATGGATGGATGTTTGTTTGATCGTAACTCCTAAACGGTTGAATGAATCTTGCTGAAATTTGGCATAGATGTAGAACACAGTCTGGAAAAACACATAGGATACTAAGTTTTTTTTTCTATAATAATTCCACGCGGATGGAGTCACGCGCAACAACTAGAATTCTAATAAAAAAGTAACAGGAAAGTAGAGATCGGTAGAGTTTCCGTAGATCAAGTGAAACGCTTACGATACGAGTTTTCCACACTTTTACCATTGAACTTGCTTTTAATGATGTATCATAGATAACGATCAAGCCACCGCAATACACAATGTAGCAACATTAAACTACACTAAGTAATAATCTATTTGAAACTTCCATTTTCCACACTTTTATGGCTGTTTTAACCAGCTCTATATTTAGTAGTTAAGGTTGTATGTTAACGTTGTAACTCTGAAGAAAAATATTGTTTTGAAACATGGAAAAGTCTGGAAAGAATTAGAATTAGGACGATTAAAATAGAACACGTGTTTTTTTAATGAAAATGTAGATTACATTTAAACCATCTTACTAATATTATAAATACAAAAACAAAAGTTTGGATGGATGGATGAATGTTTGAAGGTATCTCCGGTACGACTGCATTTACTTCGCTGAAATTTGGCACAAACGTAGAACATCGTCTGAAAGAACATTTATTCTTCTATTTAAGGTTTTTTTTTAATTTATCGTGGACGGAGCCGCGGGAGACAGTATTTTATACATGTACGTCTTATTACTTTAGAAAGTTAACAAAAAATTGCTTGATAACTACTATGGGAAAAATATACAGAATAGCGATAGCTGTGAATATATTTTTTATTTATTGAAACAAGCAGCGCTATATATTTGTCACAATGAAAACGTCACTAACTCGAAAATATCACGACGTCGAACTTGGAGTGTGAAAATAAAAGTTTGAAATTAGATTTTCTTTATAAAGTACGACGAAAAGTTTTTAAATTATGAACAACTGTTGACATCAGTGAAAAAAGTTTAAATTTGAAAGGTCACTTTATTCCTTTTGAAATTAAACTTAATTTTCTTCTTATTAAAGTATATTTTCAATTACAGAAAAATACTTTCGTTACAGTTCGTTAAATTTTTAATATTTTTGTTTATTGTTTCAGTATTTTATCATTATGATATGTTTTACAATTTCACTTAAATATTAATTGTTAAATACAAAAATAATAAAAAATAAAAAGAAATAGTTCTGATGACTGGAGTTTTTTTTTTAAATAAAATAAAGTTGTTAGTTAACAAACTTAAAGCTAATTAAAAGTTACTTAAATAACTGTTCATATCAGAATACGTTTGCTTAATAATCATTATATTATTGCAGTATACATGATAATAAAACTAAAGAGTATTTATGCATGTTATAACACAATGAAATAGAATACGCGAAAATAACATCTATGTCTATTATTGTTCATGTTCCATTTATAACGTCCCTCACTTTGTTCTCAATCGTGTGAATGTGAACTCGTGCGTTTGTAAATCAAATGTAACGTGAAGAAATTGGCCGAGCATAAAATGTTTTTATGTTGATTGATGACGTTTTATAATACACATGTAAAACAGCGGCCTAGCAAATTTTACGCGCGCCTTCGTAACCTTATCGACAAAACATGTCAAAGGTGTGGGAATTAGTGGTGTATTTTATACGCGGTATATGGGTTCGAATCCCGCCATGTACCTATGTGTTTTTCGATTTTCGATTTACATATGTACATTTATCCGAATTCTTATGGTGAAGGATAACTACTTGATGCAACCTGCATATACCTGAGAAGAAATTCAAAAATATGTGTGAAGTCAACTAACCCGCACTGGGCCAGCGAGGTTGACTATGATCTAGTCACTCCTAACTAAGGGTAGCCTCCGAGCCCCTCAGTGGGGACGTATAGGGAGCTGATGATGAATGAAAAAAAATCGTTTACTTATCTTACTTAATTCAAGTATTGCCAATTTTTAATCCAAAGTTGCATAGTCCGATGTTACTTGAACCCACAAAAAATTAATTATCCGTTTTGTCATAGTAAATGGTTCGATGAACCTTTCGTTTGAGTTAAATCTATTTATTTAGATTCAGGCGTTACATAAGAACTTTTTGTCTGTCACGCTCTGCTTGCGGTGTCAATGCGATCTTTCGATTTGATAATACCGTTTTAACTTTTTAATGAAATAGTCTCTGGGTCGACCATAGATATCTGGTGTTGAAATTCAGGAAATAAAAAAATGTCCTTAATTAGTCATTGGATTTTTTCTTGTTTAATTCTGTTTAAGGTTTTTTTCTTCTTATTGTAAAAAAATTAGTAACTTTGATGTCTTTGTTTTCTTATTTAACTAAGATTTTTTTTGTCAATAGTGCTCATAACTCCAAACCCTCAATACATTATCTTTTGCTGAAATAAAAAGTCAGGAAAAGTGAAGAAACTATTTTAATAAGCAAACAACTAGAAGCTTATTATCTTTACCAGATCAGGCCGATATTTTATTTTTATTTTTTATTCTTCTTAAAATGTTGATTATGGAATTATTTGAATTTAGAATTGTTTTGAATTTCAAATATTTGAATATAGAACGTCGTAAAAACTGGGACAAATTAAACGATATCGCACGCTACCATTACTTTAAAAGTTATTTGAACCGTTATCTCATTTAAACTTCAGAGGCATACCGTCCTCTTTAAATTGGCTGTTTTATATGTAAATTATTTATAACATATGCAACAATGGACTTGAAATTACGATCACGTGGAACAAAATATACTAGAAATATATTAGGCAGTCGGTACACTTTTTTGCTAAAGAGGGGACAGATTACGTCAATAAGTTGCTGCCGTTATAACCGAAATTCTTGCCGTAATATTCTAGATCCATTTTTTTATAACGTTTAGTAATATTCTTACGATATATTCTTTACATTGTTAATTTAAATCGTAATATTTTAACATTAAAATTTTGTTCATCATTTAATTCAATCAAGCTTTAAAACTCTGTTGATCTTTGCTGGGTCAATTACCCCATCAAATGGAATGAAAAACCTACAATATCTTTAACTAAAGAGGTAAAAAAGCTACAACCAAAAAAATGCCGTTTTCGTTATTTTTTTCTCATATAAAAAAATAATTGGTTGATATCCAAGTATTAAGAAGGAAATAAATTGAGGCTCCGTCTTTTAAATTACATATACGTAGATATTTATGACACTACAGGAAATGTTTTTTTTTGCAATTAAAATCAGTAAACCAATTTATGTAGCAATAAAAATGTCATATCTTATGACATTTTGTTAAATTATTGTAATTCCTTCTTGTTACTAAATAAGAGAAAAAAATGTTAATTATTAAATGTATCTTTTTAATTTCCTTAGGTATATCGTACAACAGGCAACGTAAATCTTCGAAACGCAATGATTAAAGTCGCGAAGCGACTTACGTAACCTGGTTGTCAAGATAATAAGAAAAGGTGTAGGGATATTCAAGATGGTGGAGCAAATCTTTACAGTTGAGATGTCGTTTTGCCTCTACCGACGGAAAAGACGACAGACGTCGACGATTCATTTTTGTGTGATACTCGCGACACGATACTAACGACCCTAGGCTACAATATAAATGTAACTATAACTATCAAATGAAATAAATACGTAAGGTATCCCTCTGTTCATTGATTTATTCAGCCATTATGTATTGTACTCAGTTATTATTACTCATATAGAATAAAGGTTTAAAATAATGATAGAAATAACCTATAATAATTAAAACTATCAAACAATTGGTTGGATATGCATCCCTTATTGGAGTTTTTCCTAGTTTTATAAATGGTTTAAAGTCTTGAAATTTATTTAACTATGTTATGATTAAGGTGTAGTCAATTACCTAGTTTTAACTTAATTTAAACTAAACCCCGAGTCCCTCTTTCGAGTGGTACATTGTGGTATGTTGTCGACAACAAGAATTGGCAAAGTAGAGTAAGCTCTTGTCAATTCGCGTACGTGCTAAATTAGTATTCATCCATTGATCGCATGCAGTCATTGTCCGTTTTCACTTTTACTGTCGCCTGCGCAACGAAACTCGAAGGATAAAGTGCAATCTTATTTACATATTCCATATACTTATTTGTAAAGAATGCTCATATTCAAATTTGTAATGTAGATGTCATCATCATCATCTCATCATTAGCTCACTAGACGTCCCCACAAAGGGGCTCGGAGCCTACCCTAAATCAAGGGTGACTAGGATGTAGATGTCAAAGATTGTAATCCAATGTTAAAGTATTGCATTGTAGATAAACTTATTCTTGTGACTGTTATGTTACAAACTTCTTGTTTCGCGGAGGGATGATGATCACATACACAAAAGAATAATGAGATTGAATATGGATGGCTACAAAGGTAGAGGAAGACCAAATAAAGGATTATGTGAAAGAGGATATGCGTAAAAAGAGGGTGAAGGCTTATAGAGATGTATGGAGGAGTAGTATATACTGTGCTGACCCTCCGTATGGACAAAGTCAGGTTGATAATGATACTTAACCTTGCGACTTAAATAATATCTGGATTCATCTATTTTGAAATGAATTTATGCGTAAAGTTAAACGTGATTTTTTCTGTATTTAAAACATGCTTTATTTTGAAAGTGATCCAAAATTTATAACCATTGTATCTAGTACGTACCATCCGATATCGCCTTTTATTCAAATCAATGTAAATCCACAGTAAAAGTATATCCGTCTTCATCCAAAACATGAACGCACCAAATTTTAACATCGTGACTTGTATTTAACTTGCCTGATAATTCCTGTTAAGTAGACAAGTACTTTCTTATCCGTGGAAGGAATATTAGGTCGCTAATCCAAACTTCATCAGTATTCTACCGTTGTGCTGTGGATTGTTCTTTTCTTCATAATTATGTTAAAAGCGTCTGTTTATTGTTGAATTCTCATACGAATGAATGTTGCAAGCGACAATAGATCTGTTATTACCCCATTAGGTAAAATCCAGCCGGCAATTTCAGTTATTAATATTATTACTTAAACTACAGTCTAATATTAAGTGGTGATATATTTGATAAAAATAGAATATTGAAGCGTCGGTGAATCTCTTTGTCTTGAGAATTTTATGAAATTTTTATGCATATTCAGTAGATCTGAGAATCGGCTACTACGGCTATTTTGACATAACGCGGACGGAGTCGCGGGCGACAGCTAGTATAGAATGATTGCTAGTATTTAAATGTTATCGTTGTTATCGATTTCGACAACATTTTACTGTTATGATTGTTTATTTATTGGTGACGATTGTTAGTGCTAGATAAAGAAATTATTTTACGTAACCCACATTATTTCTGATTAATTATATTATGTATCACAATGCTTATATTATTTATACGTATGTTTACTTTTTATGTAGACTCCGGCAACAAAACGAAGAGCTCGTCACTTACTCATACATAAATATTATATCTTATTATAATTCCTAGCGTGTGTTATAATAATAGACATAACTTCCTCTATTTTGTCTCTTTATTCTCTATTACTATTAAATAATCGTAGACAATGAGAGATCATGTATGTCAGGGGTGTGCAACTTAATTAGACAATTGTTCTGCAGCTTACTGACGAACCCCTAAAGCTGACAATTTTTAAAATTAATATCTATGTTTATTGGTGCGTGCGTTGCGCCTGAGTATCTTCCGCTACGTTATGTTTTTATATATTTATACTTTTTGCCTAGTTTCAACAAGACAAGTTGCGATCGACCGGTTGGCAACCCCTGATATATTGTTTCTATAACAACAACATAATCAAACCCGTAATCCAGAAGGGTAGACAGAGACCACGGATTATGTCGACTGTTTCATTGTAATTTATGATGCTTACTATGTTATATGATATATCAATATGTCTTTTTAGGTTCACGTAGACATTACAGAATATAATTTTTTAGCAACTAAACGAGCTTGTTTAATCAGGAAGGACCTAATAAATTATAAGGTCAATGACCTCGCCATTAAGTACATTGCTTAGGTAAGTATAACAGTTTGTATTTTTTTTATAATTAATCAGAGGTCTGCGAAATAAAGCCAGTGATAAAAAGCAAAAGTTACATGAACTAGTTTTCGGCCACGCGCGAGTTCTAATCTCATGTGATGTTTATGTAACTTTAAATCACGCACTACTTTTTACTTACGTTTTTTTTTATTTACGTAGCATAAGTAATGCCTAACGTACTTTTATAATTCAGAGGTCGTGGAGTTCTTATGCAAAATCGCACAGAAAAAAAATACATCAATGAATTCGTTTTTTAAATACATTTCCTAATGTCATATTATCCTACTCAGGAAACAATAAGAACAAACTGCATTAATTTATTAAACAAAATACTAAGTAACACCTACAATCTCTTAACTCCAATTTTGGAGACTTATGACGTGGCACCATCTTCTGTTTATGATCTATCACATATGAAGACCTTTAAAAACATAGAACTGACTTTATATTACTAAACTTACTAATATTATAAATCCAAATGTTTAGATGGATGCATGTGTTTTACAAGGTGTCTCCAGAACGGCTTGACACATCGCGATGAAATTTGCCATAGATGTACAACATGGCCTGGAAGAACACATAGGCTACTTATTAAGTTTTAAGTTAATTATATAATTTTTATTTTAGCGATCGGGTATTAGCTTGAAAGTTCAGTGTAAATTCTCTTTACAAAATTACTAGCGTACGTTATCACGTAATATGGAGCAGGCAAATTTGATTTAAGATAAGACGAAGTAACTTGTTTAAATTACAGTCTAATTTATCAGGATGTTGATATTATCAAGATAAAACAAGTACCATCAAATAAATTTGAACATACAACATCACCGTTTTTATCTTAATTTAAGATGTATATTATAATTTCAGTGGAAGTCTACGCGTTTTATTATTTGTATAAATATCTTTGATGCTTTAAATGCTTACAAACTTTATCTATTCATTGTTGGACATTTATAAACATGATTAAATTAAAGTAACCTACATATCATTCATACAAACATATAATTCAAATGCACAAGACATGTTTGAGAGAACATTTATATATTAATTCTAAATTTGTGCATGCATGCAATGTTATAAAACAAATGATACACGTCTAGGACTTTTATACAACCAAATTTGATAAGTCCCTTGTGTAGATTTAGTATGTTCCGTCTCCAGAGAAACATTTAGTAGCTAAGCTAACTTCGTTATAGGATAAATATAGACACGAGGAATAATAATAAGTTATACAGTGTACAGAAAGTTATACAACTTCATATTTCCTTCTTTGGTCTGTTCAAAATATAATTAAACCGCATGAGAATGTCTGTATTTGACAGCGGTACATGTAACCCGTTTTGACCTTTGCCAGAAGTAAACTTAAATAAGTTATCCACCGCGTCAGTAGCCCACCCTAGACAAACAGCCCCTGTGTATCGATCCACCCTGCCCCCAGGGTTGACCTGACTATTCATCCCTGTCTAACAAGTGCTTTCTTTTTCTTTCCTAATTGGAATTTGATAAGAATGGTGACTTGTATTTTTCCTCGTACGTTATAATAGTATTTACAAAATGTATTTGAGCTTTGATATTTTTTGCCTCTCTATTATATTCGACTGTTTTTATTAACAAAACTCCTGAATTATTGCTATAGAAATAATAACAATACGGTAAATAAAATAAGTGAGTCTGTATGTAATACCGAAAAAAACAAAATAAGTGACGTATTTACTTTACCTATAACGAAAATACATTTTTAACAATTTGGTTGTCTCTGTGCGCAAGCCGCGTTTGTTCCAGGTAATTTCTGGAACCGCTGGACCGATTTTAACGACACTTTCACATGAAGGTAGTTGAAGTGTACGGGAATAATATCTACTTCACTAATTTTTCGATGACGAAGTCGCAGGTTAAATCAGTAAATAAGGAATAAAAAAATTGAACAACTTACCACCAATTATTATCCCGTCCGATGAAAAGTGTTTGATATATTCAAGTATAAAACATCTATAGCCGTAGCTCCTATTTCGTGCGATGCTTACAAAATTCGTTGCTTCCTTCTAAGTGAGGGGCTTCACGTGAATTATTAAAAATCGTTGCCGAGGGTCGACACCCTTTTCCCTGTCTGCTTTTCCTTGATATTCCAATATGAATTCAAACAACGTTTTCTCAGTAAAAAATAATGCCATGTACCAGGCGGTCATAAACATCAGGAAGGTAATTAAGAGATTTATTAAAGCATATTGAAATATGTAGCAACCAGACCTAGGCAATCAGAACATTAACCTTATGTTTTTTTTTCGAAACAAGGCGAGCTAGTAAAGGAGGCCTCCATAACACATACATAAATCTAGTAAATGTGAGTGCTTGAGTTAGTTAGAATTATTTAGAACGAATGGCGCGCTTTCGTTACCAAGTCAAGTGTCAGGTTGATTAGTAAGGGGACATAAACGTCGACACTTTAGTATGAGGCCAATGCTGCGTCGATACACCGGCACAGTGTCAAATTTTCTTCCTAACACTATCTAGGAATTCCTTACGACTTTGTCCAAGGGGAATTGAGAAATATCTAGCAATAAATATAGCTAGTGTAGCTTTACAATACCAAAAGAATTTTTCAAACCGGTTCAGTAGTTTCTGGGTCTACTCAATGCAAACAAAAAAAAATCCTCTTTATAACAGAATCTAGACTATCTCAACTGATATAATATACTTCCTATCAAATAGTGAAAGTATCGGAAGATTTCCTTACAGATTTCAGTAGGCTTTTTGTACTTATATAATGCGAGAGAAACTCACACAAATGTTCCAATAGGTCCTAAATTAACACTAACCATAAGCAGAAAAATTGTCACTGGCATTACACAAGAAGAGATATTTCCATTTATTACTTAACTAGCTGTCGCCCGTGACCGTCCTCGCGGAATGAGAACTGAATTAGTAACATATGTTCTAAATCTATACCAAATTTCAAAGAGATTCATGCAGCCATTCTGAGGATACCTTCAAACAACCATCCATCCATCTTAACATTTGCATTTATAATATAAGTGAGAAGTAAGATAAATAATTTTACTTTATTTATATGACTAGCTATCGCCCGCAATTCCGTCCGCGGGGAATTAAAAAAGAAGCCCATGTGTTCTTCCAGACTATGTGTATATGTGTGCCAAATTTCATCAAAATCCGTTTAGCTGTTTCTGAGATATCTTCAAAAAAACGTCCATCCATCGATCTATTCATCTATTCATCTAAATATTTGCGTTCATAATATTAATATCATTCCAATATTGTACGATTATAATAAGAAATAAAGCTTATGTTTCCTCTCATTGTAGTTTCTGTTGAGGAAATTATTATTTAAACAAATTCAGTATTTTTCAATACTTTACCTTCACAAATAATTACTGTGACAATGTTATAGAAATTATATTGTTTTGAAAACAACCATTACTTTTCCTCATACAATCGCAAAGATTTAACTATTTAATACAAAGATAAATATGATAAAAAAATGCGTATATAAATCA
This sequence comes from Papilio xuthus, assembly GCF_000836235.2. Taxonomy (NCBI): domain Eukaryota; kingdom Metazoa; phylum Arthropoda; class Insecta; order Lepidoptera; family Papilionidae; genus Papilio; species Papilio xuthus. Next base: position 1,294,515 of record NW_013529697.1, on the reverse strand, counting down.
CGGGACGGAAATAAAATAATTATTTATAAATTCTGTTTACATTTAAGCGATATTTATACAAAGCATGTGATCTCTATTTTTTCAATAGGAGAGAGAGAAGACGAATTACATTCGTTATGAGTTTCGGCCGTGGAAACTTACATAAGTTTACATCTGTAGATACAAGATGCAAACAATTGTTCTATTTAGTGTTAGGAAGAAAATCCGGAAATAAGCTAGTGTATTGACTCAACACTAGCCTGACTAAAATGTCGACGTTTGTATCCCCTCACTATTTATTCTGACACTGGACTTTGTAACGAAAGCACGTCAATCGCGCCAAGTTATTCTAACTAATAATGTTTAAAATTAGGTACTTTGTCTATCTAAAAAAAAATAGATCTGTCGTAAAGAAGAAAATGTAGAGAGTACGCGATATAGAACATTGTTAATGACTCCATAGAGTCACAAAAAGTGTTCCAAAGTGCGTCTAATTTGAAACTAACGGTCGACTTTACTGTCGAAGCAGTGCCGTGAGAATTTTTAACAGCGAAAGAAATAAACAAACTGTTCGAGCGTGAAAACGTTCTAATCGGTGGCTTGAAGTCAATATGTTCATGTAAAATTAAATTAAAATTCAATTTGGACAAACAAATAGTTAGTAAATGTATGCGTAGATGTATGAATGTGGAAGAGACGGAAGATATATCAGGACTGCGAGGACTTGGGGACAATTGGAATAACGTGATCTCGGCCTACGGGTTTTGAAGTTTGACTTTTTTAAATTTTACGTAAACAAACATGAAATTTAGTAGGTAAAAATTTACTAAATTAAGAAATCGGAGTCTTAAACCTTATGTCTATACGGTTAAAATTGTTTTAAATTAAAAAAAGTGTTGATTAATAAATAGGTGGTGACCAAAACCAATGACTACAAGAGTGAAATTATGTTTATAATCAAGCGTAGTAATTTAAAAATGTTTCATTTTAAGTGCAAATTATTTTTTAAATTAAAAATTATTTATTACAAAAATGTTTATACATATTTGATATTGAGCAAAAACTCGATATTGTATTTTGCTGATTTTAGATCTAAAAAATAATAAATATACGACTACTTTCTAATATTAACAAATAGTAATAATCAAATGCATTTTACGAGTTTTTTTTGTATTTTGCAATAAATTTGCTTTAATAATTGCAAATTTTTAAACTTTACAGTTCGAATCATCTGAAGCCGACTTTCGTTTTTTAAAAAAAATATGATTTTACCAGGACTAATAAGGTACGATATAAGGATAGGGAAAAATAATTTTGTGCATACATACTTGTACTATTGCGCAAGGCTGTTGGGGTTGCTAGTACTAAATAATATTTACGCATACGATAAGAAGAAAACAAAATATAACGGAAAGTGAATGTGCGTTACGTGATCGCACTTATTGTATACAAATTACGCCATAATAACCCTTAAAATGATAAACATAAAGTTGAAAGTCGCGTTCGGTTTGTACGTGTAACTTAATTATGCGTCGTTGCCTATAAGTATCAAGTTCGTAGACGTTTCGTGCGGGAATTTAAATCTGATGGAAGTGGCTTACATACGTAATTCTATTGTAGATAATTATATATAAAACTGTTAAAGTAAAAAAAAAACTGTAGCATCTAAACATTAAAACTTACAATCAAAACAGCTTAATAATAAAAATCTTATCAGCATCACTGAAACGAGACAAATGTATTATACCAAAATTTCTATATATTATTAAGATACGTTTAAAGGATTACTCTATTGGATTCCTAAAAGAACCTTTGTGTAAATACAAAGTAGCGACGCAGATTCGAGCAGTGAATAAAGGTTACCGAAATAATACGTAAATAAGGATTTATAAGGGTCTTAAATAAAGGTACTAACTACACAATCCTTTTATGTGCTTTAAGTACTTTTTAGACACATTCTAAGCAGATATACTGTCACATAGAAATGTTTTTGGGTGTTTGCCGTTGGCCCGATCGACTTACCAATCAATCGTCCCAACAGTAAACTACCTTTTTTCCTATAATACCTCAATAAATAACATATACTAGCTCTGTATTGCTCTTATAATTTAGTAATACTAAGTTAATCGCGACTGCGTCCACGCGTTATTAAGCAAAAATTATTAGCCTAAGTGTATGCCAAATTTGAGCGAGATCCAAACAGCCGTTATGGTGATACTTCAAACAATCATCCATACAAACATTCGTATTCATAATCATAGGATGGAAATATTAAATGTAGTAGTATGTGTTGCCGACACATACGGAACCTTTTTATGCGTTTATAGTTATAATTTTTATATTTTTATATTTCGAACGTAATGAATTATTTCTTCCTTTTCTGTTGCTATTTAAAATAGCGGTTGTAAATATATCTTCAAACTAATAGTGCGTGCTTATCTCATTACATTATTCTATTTTATATTTTCATCTTTTTTCTTTATTATATAAAATTCCAAAGTTTATCAAAATCTAACTTCCCTTTTCCATCCTCCGTATTTTCCGTCGTCTTTAAGTGAAAGTGACAAAGAGTATTATGACAATGTTTTCAGACAAATTATCACAAAGAAGTACCGTACTACGGACGAGATTCCTCAGTTTATTGTGCAAACAAAAGACAGAGGAAGTGTTGAGTGTGAATCATTTTATAATTTTAAACACTTGTCAAAGTAATTCACGAAATGTCGCGCTCCGCTGACCTTATAATTGACTAATTAGTCCTTGTGTTTATAAATATAATGAAAATTTAGAATAAGACTAGCTGTCGCCCGCGACTCCGTCCGCGTGTTTGTCTAAAAAATAAAAATTTAGGGGTGGGCTACCCTTAACATTTAGGGGGATGAATAATAGATGTTAGTCGATTCTCAGACCTACTATGAGAATCGGTCAAGCCTTTTCGGAGGAGAATGGGAACGAAAATTGTGACACGAGAATTTTATATATAAGATTTACCAAATATAAACGGTCATTTATTCTAGCTGTCACCCGCGACTCCGTTCGCGCGGAATTAAAATAACCCTGTGTGTTCTTCCAGATTATCGTCTATATTTATGCCAAATTTCAGCGAGAAGCATGAAGTCGTACTGGATATACCTTCAAACAAACATCCATCCATCCATCAATCGTAACAATTGTAAGATTTATTTTATATAATGTCTTATTTTCAAATTATCATAGTATTATTTTTTTAATTATTATTTTTATACTACCATATCACTCAAAGACAAAAAGATACATAGAAATAAGTTTATCTAAAAATCCTAATTTAATCCTATCCCATCTAGTGAACGTTGATCTGTGTACTACGGATATTAATATGTGTTCGGCACGCGAACACTAGATGCGATGACTTGCGGATGAATTATGGCTACTTAGACCATTCAAGGACTGTATGAGACGTACACATCATGTTAAATATGTAAAGACCGATCAATCGAACAATGATTTTGATACATTAATACTAAAATGAACGTATTTGTGTCCCGAGGAAATCTTCGACCTTCCTACCTTTTGAGATTGATCTTAGGGAATGATAAGGTTATATGAGATCTCAAACAGACTAAAAAATAACCTAAGTTTCCTGCAGCAAACATCAGCTACTTTCCAGTAAAAGTGCCGTAAAAGTAATGTTATTCGTATTGTAAAAAGTTTACGAAGAATGCTTTTAAAATTAAATTTGTGTATTTCAAAAAAAATATTCACTTTGCTCATTTGAACCACGTTTATTTTTTTCTTGTAAAATTTTTTAACGAAAAATATTCTGTCCGTATGTAAATAAGTTAATTTGTGTTATATCCTGTTGCAAACATCATGTGATGGTATTTAAAAACTCAGATAACATTCTAATGGTCGTGCAGTTATGTTGTTTTTTTTGTGTATTAGAGAGTACAAATTAACTAGTCGAGTTTGTGAATATTATGTAAGAAAATTTCTAAACAAAAGTCGACTTACAACTTTTAATTTGTTAATAATTTAATATGAATTATGACTGATTTATAGACTACTATCTGTCGCCTGCGACTCCATCTATGTACATATAGAATATATGCTAAATTTCTTCGAGACCGTCCAGTCGTTCTAGAGATACATTTAAACAAATCCATCCATCCATCTATCCATCCATCGATCTAAACGTTACACTTTAGAACTGTGTTTAGGTCTGAAAATGAGAATTGAAAATACGGCAGTAAGAGGATTGAATCTTTGCATAGAGGTTTCAAGCGTTACTACATAGGCTAAGAAATACTTAAAAAAACGTCATCCTCTAAATTATGAATTACGGGAATCAATTGTGTCGGCTTTTAAGGAAGAAATACTTACAAAACTGTATCAGTTTGGAAATACCAACGCAGACAAATATTACAAAACAACTTTTTTGTTGTTGTTTACGAACTATGTTTGGAAGAATTGCCAAACATCTTTTGGAAAATCAACACTTTAAGTTATTATTAGAACACTGACGGATGATAAATTTAATTTATTTGTCGTTGGTTTCTGAGACCTGTATAAAACATGTTATCTCTGTTTTATCAAAGATATCAAACAGGTGAGATGGATGATTTTGGTCTCAGAAACCAACGATTAGATTCGTTCGTCATCAGCTCACTATACGTCCCCACCCAGGAGCTCGGAGCCTACCCTAAGTTAAGGGGTGATCAGATCATAGTCAACCACGCTGGCCAAGTGCGGGTTGGTTCACACATATCTTTTGAATTTCTTCTCAGATATGTGCAGGTTGCATCACGATGTTTTCCTTCACCGTAAGAACGTCGGATAAATGTGCATATGTAAATCGGAAATCGAAAAACAGATTGGTACATGGCGGGATTTGAACCCAGGACCTGCAGATTGCAAGTCAAGTGCTTGACCCCTGAGCCACCGACGCTTTAGTGCTCTCGTTTCCGTCTAGTTAAGTATAAATAAATTCCAGCTTGCTACCTTCACGCGTTTTTGAGAAAAAGGATCTTGACAGACAGACGGACGAACAACAAAGTGATTCTATAAGGGTTCCGATTTTTTCTTTCGAGGTACGGAACCCTAAAAAGTTATCGAAGGTCTTGTGCAAGAAATAACCAACGTAGCGATAAAAATCTTAAACTATAGCAATTAAATTCAATTCAAGTGGCAAAACACTGATTAAAGCTCAGTAAAGTACGTAATCTTGTATTTGTTGTGTCCTTGATTTCTCTTCAATAAAAATAGTGGAGCTTTGTTAAAACATTATGTAGGTTACATATAAAGATACAAATCACGTACTCCATAGTTTATGGAGATTAAGGAGTATCGTGTCATGTGGCGGATACTATTGTGTAAGTCACCGCGACGGTAGCTGATTATAATGATTGTAGATTGCTCTCGAATTTTAAAACAACTAGGTCAAGGTGAACGTGACACGAAAAATTACTTTCATAGGTTTATGCAGTATGCTTTTACGGTGGATTTTCACTGCCGTAACACTTAAGGCAGTGTGAACCCTTTAGTATTTAGAATGGCTAATATTGCTTACTCTATTTATATTAACTATAAGAAAATTGGTAATTGAGCGTTTCATAAAATACAAAGAAAAATTACATATAAAATTATATTGTGACGTGTTTGAAGTTTTTCTTTTAAACGAAAATTGTTTTTTATATCATGTGTCTATGTATAATCTGGAACTTCTTAAGTTCGGTTCAGTCAAATCTTGTTTAAATACACAACGTAAAAATTTAAAATATTATGATTCATGTACACGTACCTTAATAACATGAAATATGAACTACAATATATCGACTTATAGTGAACAAAATTTTACGAAAAAAAAATATATTAAATAACAAGTGACCAATAACTGTAGCAGTAACCCTTGCTATCATAGAGCGTGGGTGTCGCAGTCGCAGGTCATGCGCACTGCAGCCGAGATTGCAGGTCCATAACCCAACAGCTGATATGCGATAAACAACAATACGCCGGCAGTCGGCACCCACCTTGCTCTGCGTCGATTCCGTCTGCATGAAGTAAAACAGGGCGAAAAACCACGCCACAGCAATCAAAAACAATATCTTGATATTCCGCCTCATTTTTGAAAACATACGTCTTGTTATTTCACTCAAAAAATCACGTTCACTTTTATTTGAACACGTTTGTTTTTAAATATCGGATAGGGTCGCGGCGCGCGGCCGCGCTGCGTACGGACTGAGCCACACTGAACTGAACCTATTCGCGTTAAACGGAGTATCTACTGCTCATGCGCGTATCCACTATCTAGACCTCGCGATCGAGCTAGGGTTGTGATTGCCAACATGATTTTCGCGCCGAGTTATGCATTAATTATATCATTGTTGCGCAAAGTTGTTAACGTTTGTCTTTCTTCATAATTAAATAATTACAGCTAATTAAATAAATACATTTTAATTATTTTTTTGTGATTGCCGTCATATCTATAATAGAAAAGTTTTTTATTTGTTAATATGCAAATGGATTATTTATAAAGTTTACGTAGAATTGCGTGTTAATTTTTTTTGTAGGTAAAAAAAAATTACTTTAAAAAAAATTATATTTAATAAAGTCGCACATCACTAGTTCACGATGAAAATAGAACAAGAGAATTAGTATGAACACTGCGCCTTAAACAATGTGATATCGACGCATTGTCTCCGTCTGTAATTATCATAAGAAATTAGACCTTAAATATAATATAAACCTATTGTTGAAGATCCTCAGAAGATCTATGTTTGATTTCTAGATAAATAAAAAAGTTATAAAATTAATTCTTGTGTTTATTTTAGTGTTGCGATTTAAGCCAAATGTTATTTATATATTGTCTGTAATAAATGTGAAGACAAGAAACAATTTTATAGACGCAGTTGAATGATAGGTGAGCTTATTAAAAGGTTCTCATACAAATATTATTTATTACTATGATTAATATGAAAGTGCGATATTACGTGTCGCTAAGAATGTTCTTTCACTGCCCAAATACATATAAAAAAATGATTTCCATCTCTTTAATTCTCTTTCAAAAAATAGAGAAGACGATATGGTTCTGTACAGGCATTCCGACAGTGGAAACCAACTTGACAAATCTTACTAATATTATAAATGCGAATGAATGGATGTATGTTTATTAGAAGATATCTCCACAACAGATCTATGGATCTCGCTGAAATTAGGCATAGATGTAGAACATAGTCAGAAAGAACACATTGGGTACTTATTAAGTTTTATTTTTAAATTCCGCGCGGATGAAGTCTCGGGCGACAGCTAATTATTTATAAAGATATTGTTTAGCTGAATGTATGATTTTGTTTTCGTGTTCTTAACTATTACAGCAACATATTATGGGATAGCAAGCTCTAAACCCCACAAGTGCAAGCTTGATTAATTAATACCTATATTGTCATTTTAAAATAAACTCTATGGTATAGGCCGTATGGTCTAATATTGAGAATGTTGTTTGCAACAAACCCTTACGTTGTTCTAACATTCTTGACCGAGGTCGCTTACGGACCGGCGGTTGTTATTTTAAATTATAAAAATATACTTGTATTTACCCATTTTCCATTATGTTATCTTACTTATATTATGAATGCAAATGTTTGGATGTATAGACAGATGTGTGTTAGAAAGTATGGCCAGAACGGCTGTATTTTTCATAAATGTATTATGTGATCTGAACGAACACATAGACAATTAAATAAGTTTTTTTTATACGCGGGGATCGGAGTTGCAGACAATAGCTAGATACAATAATATTAATAATAAAGTGAGTTTCAGAGTATTTTAAAAAGCTGTTGTTCAAGACTTCTTGTAAGTAATTTGAAATTTATACAATTCTAACATATTTAGTTACAGCACAATAATAAATATCTCTAAAATAATTCAGCATTCGGCAGTTTTAAATATTGAATTAATCACTATATTGCCAAACAAAAGCAAACGAAGAATACAAGCACATATAATCAGACAGTCTTTTTAATTTTGGAAGTTTTTGTTGTCCCTTAATTAAGACTCTTTCCGATATTATGAGTACATTTCCAAGTCTTTGAAAACTCTACAAGACTAATTAATCTGGTTTCAAAAGAAACAAATACGAAACGATGAATTGCATCTACGTTTATATCGATTTCTACCTACACGACGAAAGTTTCGAAAAATACTTTTGACAATTTTTCAATAACATTTAACTTAAACATATGTCAATTCCTTCCTGCCAGTATTTCAAAAGTAAAAAAATCTACAAAACTTTTTTGTTATTCTATTCCGAAAGCGCCATCTATAACAAAGTTAATGAAATAAATTGTTTCCGTCCTTGCAAATTATTTTTCAACGTTCAGCTTTTCGCCGCTAGATGGCGTGATTAAATTTTAGGCAACCAAAGAGCATATGTATTGTAAAAATATTATTAAAACGAAAAGTTGAAAGTCATATTGATCCAATGAAAAAAAAATATCTTTGAGGCATCATTATTACATATAGTAAATTAGCAGATTCACTTATCATTTTCATGTCCGCGTTTCAAATCTAAGGTTTAATCACGTTCAAGAGGGTACATAACTCGAACACATTAAACACGAAACACAATAGATATTGGCTAAGCTAGCGCGTACCATCTTTGAGATCGTGGTCAATCAGTTCTTAAATTTAAGGACTATGGTGTCCTTGTCAATGGAGCAATTTCCAGTCCTCCCTCCATCTTTTTATCTTCTGATACGACACAACATCCTCTTTCTGCTTTGTCTGTTCCATATAATTTATTTACCGTAAACAACAATCGATCCGAGTTGATGAGTAACTAAAATTTAATTAATAATATGATAATAGTTTCGGTTACATTTAATTAGCATAATACAACTTCTCGCAATAATTATTGCGAGAAGTTTGATTAAATGTATTTCACGAAAAAACATAAAGTGCAAGCTCAAAATATTTTTGTCCGGAAGACCTTAACGCTTATACCAAACCAATGAGGTTTATTTAGCGTTAAACATATGTTTATTTGTATTCTAAATTGTATTGTTAAATAAATAATAAAAAAAATATTAAAGTAAAAAAAACATTATGAAAATCTAGCTTTTATTTTACCTCGAAAATGAACCTGTAACTCAATCTGTACCTGTAATAAACTGCTCAAAAAACTTACTTAATTATAAGTAAGTTTTTTGAGCAGTTTATTACTATTTTATCTGGTTAATGAAAAAGTGCATCTATGGTTGGTGTGTTTTCCCTCCATCTTCCCGGTACGGCACCCTACTAGTCAGCCAGAGAGCGCACGCTGGCCGTCGGGAATGCGCGTGTCTCGAGTTCCGCGTTTTCCCGCGCTTTCGAACTTTACCGATGTTATGTGTTAACGCAAAAACTATCGAAATCGACAACGACTTTATTTATTGGTGTTTTTAGTTTTAGTGCTATTTAGTTTGTTAATGTTGGGTTATTTTTGAAGGTAAGTCTATTTTAATAGAGGTCAATAAAATTAGTACCTACAGTTTTTCTATTTAAATATTATGTTTGAGATGTAAATAAATATTTTTTCATTGGCATTTTCTTAACTTTTAATTGAGATTTAACGTATTGTAAGAAAAGCTAAGATATGCCGAAGAGCATTAGTATGCGTTGACAAAACACCGTAAGAAGATTTTCGTGACTCTGAATAATATGGTTTAAATACTGTATTTTTTTTTAAAATAGAACACTGAAATCTTTGTTTTAATTTGCACGCGTTTTTCGTTTGTCTTTTAAAAGATTTCGCGCCTTTTTTTAAACCTAATAAATTCCGTTCTGTTATTAAATCAGAATTCCTAAACATTCAACATATTTTCACCCTTATTGAATATTTCGACTGCGATATCACATATACCAATACAAGGTTACGCTCCACAGACCAACAACTCAATTCGGCAGAGAAAACATTTTTTTTGTCTTGTCTGAGACATAGTCTGTCTCTTGACTCGACAGTCTGTCACCGACAGAATAATGTTGTGAATGGTTTTGTTACCTGTATTTTGTGCAGATTTTTTTTATTTTAGAATTTTTTCGTTGTTATTTTAAGGAAAATATTAAGAGGTTTTCGAACTGGCTATTATTTTTTAATTCTTAATTTAAAATATTGTCCCTTATCATTTCTATTTATTCTTCTAAAAAATTGTTTATGGTTAGTACTAGTTAAGATTTCTATGAATAATAATATTTGTGTCAACGATTAATTTCAAATAGAAATTGAATTCAAACCTATAACGGACACTATTTAACTACCTACCCCTTTTGTAAGAGTGCTTAAGTTACGACTTTGTACTTAAAGTTATACGCCCTGTTAAATACCTCCTGCAAGTGTTCAGACAGACACGCGAGAGCTGTAAAGTTAACGTTTTACTTCCGCTGTATATTTTATTTTCATAGCATCATGTTATTCCGATTGTCTTTAAGAAAATTAACAGTCGATTACTACGCCTTTCGAAATATAGTGTTGATAAAAAAGCTCGATTCTTATTTGCTATTAAAATTTATCATACTTCATACTAATATTATAAATGCGAATATTTAGATAGATGGATGTTTTTTTGAAGTTATCTCCGGAACGGCTGAACCAATCTTGATGAAATTTGGCACAGATGTAGAACATAGTCTAGAAGAACCAAAAGCTACTAATTAAGTTTTTTTTAATAACCCGCGGACGGAGTCGCTGGTGACAGCTAGTTACACCGTCATATTGTTTGTGTTGCCTATTTACTTACTAAAGAAAAGTTACTAAGTACATTCATCCATACACTTTCATTAGTAATCTTCTTTAGTCTGACAATATGTCTATTGTATATAGCCGCTATATTTTATCAAATGTATTATTACTACTTATTACCTTGTTGTATTTTTCGTGTTCAAGGCACTTTAATAGATAACAGAGAACAGGGAAACAGGGATTTAATCCGACCTCCGTCAATCGTATCTTAAGACGGATTATTGACCTCAGAACCCCCCGCTCCCATGAAAGTAAGAGACATTAGGTAAAGACCTCCTAAAGATCCTCAATTAATGGGTAATAGTTGTTAAATAGCTTGTCCTTGGCTTATACATATTTATTTATTTATTAAGAAATTAGTAGCACAATTTTGAGGTTCTCAAAGCACATGACTATACTACACAGCTACAAAGAATTCAAATGTACATCATCAGCTTACTATACGTACTCACCTCAGTGAACCCCTCAGGGATCGGAGCTTAGTGAGTCGTGACTAGGCCATAGTCAACTACGCTGGTCCAGTGCAGGTTGGTTGATGATTCGAATGTAATGACATTTAATTTGCAAAATCAGTTATGGTATTTCCACTTTACATAACACAATGGACGTATGCATATATTGTACCCGCAAAAAACTTTTCCTGCAAGTCGGTTACCCGGAATGAAGTAAATTAGGTCGGAATGTTTATTTTTTTATTAAATAAATCAAATAAAGCACTGGCAGCTTTTAATATTTTTTTTTTCTATTAAAATTTTGAACACAATATCTACATATTTCAGTTTCAAAACTTTGTTTACATTCAAAATTCTAGTTGGTCTACTTTTCGGAGAGACGCGAAAGTAAAACTTTTCATTTCTATTTAGGTTGTTCTCAAAATTATGAGGCTAAAATTTTACGTCAATTTTAATGAATGGGTTGAAAATGAAAAGTACACTTTTTATTTTGAGCAAAATTTTTGTAAAAGTTTTGATATTCCATTCACTGTCGGCATAAAAAAAGTCTTCTATTTAAAATACAAAAAAAAATGTTTTATTTCTAACAGAAAACCAACGAAAGTACGAAAAGTTCTGACTATAAATATTTTGTCAATAAGAGGTAGTTCGTTGCGACATACATTTACAATGAAAACTTACCAAAGAATGTGACAAATTCATGAGCTAAAAGCATTTAAATATTCCGTTTCCTCTATATTAAATGTACTCTGTGGTCACCCCAGCGCACCCTTGCGGCCGTCATGTGCACTCACCCCCGCTGATATAAAACCTAAACAACTCACCGACTGCATGTTACGCACAGATAACTAATGTAGAGATTAATCACACAAATTATTCCTGCTAGCTTTTAGCATGGCTATTCATATCTCATTCAAGATTGTCCCTTATGTACTTAATATGTGAAATAATATGTTTATAACTCGCCCCTTATTTTCACGGGTAGTATAGCATGAATGTATGTCAATTTATTTATCCATTCTTTAACGTTCTCTACAAAACTCATGACAAAAATGATGAAAATATTTCAAACAATATGTGCAAAACATTTAAGCCCGTGGTCAAAGAAGTGTCTTCTTTAAAGAAACGATAAAATCGTCCTTACTTTTCTTATAATGCACGTTATCGTTCATAGCAGTCGTGGCCGAGTGGTTAAGGCGTCTGACTCGAAATCAGATTCCCTCTGGGAGCGTAGGTTCGAATCCTACCGGCTGCGGATTTTTGATCTTCCAAATAACACAAAGGCTTTTTATTCACATCTTATTGTACACTAAACTGATGTGTATATTTTTCCTTTATTTACATACCACATTTATATTATTCGATTTTAGTCTTCTTTTGCTAAGTAGGTAATTAGTAAGTTTAAAATATTTTGTTTAAACTTCCCCGAGAAAAGAGGATAGGTTTATGAGTGACAAAGTTTGACTCATTCATTATTTCTAACTTAAATGCTACAAAGATGTGTGCCGTTACACCATGTGGCATTGGACTTTTAATTGCAACAATAAACACATTGAGACTCAATGACAAATTGAAATTGTCACGCCACTTTAATTTTGCCAGTTATAGACCGACAAACTTATCTGGCCCGGTGGGCATAAGTCAAACTAAATTATGACAGCACACTAGCGCCCTCCTTTTTTTCCAGAGAGGTATGCTTTATGCATACTCCGCGCCCCGAGGGGGACGCGGTAGTTATGTGGGATTCTCCTCCATATTGGACGCATACCCACTAAACCTCTGTTCCTCCAACGCTTCGGGACGGGACCACGGGCACGCTTTCGCTCTCGTCCGCGGCCCACACTAGCGCCCTCCTGACAATCCTTTTCTGTCTTTCTCTTACTGTAGCTGTCATGTTTTCTTTTACTTTATGTCATTTTCTATGCCTATGCAGGTATCTTTTACCGCGATAGCAGCGTTTCTCTTACCGTCTCAGATAAGATTGTCGCAATATAATTAGCGAACATAAAATCAGATTCGACAGTCTTTTAGAGAATTGTATTAATATGAGGAAACCAAAGTGATATTACCGAAGAGTTTTAATGTTCCTTGTTTTCCCCTTTTTAGATGAAAGTGTAGATCTTTTTTATAAAAAAAAAGTTTTTTTTTTTTTATAAAGAAAGTATAAGATTTTTACAGGATAGGACAGGGTTAAGATACGAAACTATATTTGTGTATCTAGTAGTCTTTGTTTATTAAAATTTTTACAATTTAAAAAAAAAAAAACTCTGTGGTTTGACCGGGCCAGAAGCCAAGTCATTAGTGGAGGTTTACGTACCAAACTAATGCCATCTAGCGGTTACAATAATTCCTCTTCTCTATGTTTTAACCAATTCACGTAATAGCAAGCGAGTAAAACTGTAATGCGGTTTGCGGTCACGTATTTTATTGTTTAAAGGCGCTATTATCCAGCAATAAAAATTATTGAAAAAAAATTCTGTTACGAAATTTTATTTTAACGAAACAATTAATTATACTCGTATTTAGCTATGAGAGTCGAATGTTTAGACAAATAAAACAAAAATGTTTCTATTATATTATATTCTAAAAGAACTAAGGGAAATAGTTGGAAAAAACTTTGGCCTTGCCTTTGATAAATGTTCCTTAATCGTCATGTTTTTGAAACCATATATTAACTTTTAAAAACTCATTGGGAAACAGTTAAAGAGTCAATCTAATCTAAAACCATCCCTCACGTTGTGCGGCAGACTTAAAACTGTTGGGAAATGCTCGGAACGTTAACTGTTAGGGCTAAGTTTGGAAACTTCACGCCGAGTTACTTTTGACCACAGAGTATTTAATGCGAAGACTATTAATAACATTTTATAAATATGTATTTACAAAACTAAAACAAGGAACTTAACTCGTGACTATTATTGTAGATTTTATACAGAATTACATCATTTTTTTTATAATTTTTATTATTTCTAAAAGAATTTGAAGATAATAAGATCTATAAATATAAATATATACTTAGTAAACATTGTTTTCATCTTACTTAAATTTACTGTCGCTGTGTAAGTTGCCAAAAAATCTTATTTCTGAATATATTTTTGTAAAATTATTTCGGCAATGGAAAGTCTCAGTCTGAGTTCTCTGTCATAAAATTAGTCTGTGCTTGAACTTTTAAGCTTTTCCTTAGCTGTCGAAACACGCGACCGTGCGAGTCGAATTGTTCGCCTCTGTAACGAATCATTTTTATACTCTGTGCTCTGTTGCTCCAGAGAATAGTAAAATTTAACTTCGCGGTAACTTTAGGTACGAGACATGATGTGTGGTCTGTGTCTTTCAAGTTAAAATCTTCAAGCTACTATTGTGTACTTATGTTACTATAGTGTTGAGATTTTAAATGTACACTTAAGTACTAAAATGATTAAAACTCTTATGGGCCTTAATTAAAGTTAACACAATTATTACTGACAAGTTGAGTTTTAATTAAATCACTTAAATAATATAAACTAATCGATATTGTTCTAACGATTATTGATAGTTTTGTAATTCTAGACTTCTTTGATTATTTCTTATTTTATACTCGAAATAGGATAATTCTTATGGCATGGCACATTCTGTTTGTCAGTTTCCTTTCATAGTTTGACAATTTTAGTTAAGATGAAGAGTATTCATATTTTATATCTATGTTTAAAACTTGTCAACATTTCAAGAACAATTTAAAAGATTCTCGTGTTGCACAGCCTGCGTCCCCACATCCCTTACCAGTCTGCACCATTAGTTCTTCACAACGCACTCGCTGACAATGGCTCTATTGAAAACCGTGAACAATAGTTAGGCAGTGTTTACACTGCGGAAATTTTTCGTGCGACAGCTTGCGCCCGGATGACGTGTCAATAGAGCGTGTAAGTGGCCTGTTCTACGTTACACGACTTCTTTTGCAAACAGTAGAGTACGTAGACCATAGATACAACGTTTTTTTTATGAGCTACGCGGCTTTTACTGTGATACCGAATAAAATATGACATTTTCAACACAATCACAATGCAGAAAACATTGAATAATTAACTAAGTAAAATAGTATAATTAATAGACCGTTATACAAATTCTATTTAATTATATTACCTTGACATTAAGGTACCTGCAGTGTGCACTACGCTTTACATGCGCACGCGACCGCACTAACACGTCAATCATCGAGTGGGGTCCGAAACAACTTCATTCAAGGGCACCGACCCCCAAAGCCGATGCTTTGGGGGTCCAACCCGCGACCCTCTATAAACATGAGACCTCCAAATTGGATCCCCGACATTGTACAATCGATATTTGAATTTTTTATTGGCAACTTTAAATCCCTCTTTTGTGTTGTAAAAATAAATTAAATTGTTGTAAAGGCTTAGTGTTAAATAACATAATGAGATTTACGTAATGGAATTTTATCAGTGTTTTGTTAAGAAAACCTTTTTTTTTGATATTGAGTAAAAGATTTAATGAGTCAGCAATAACATTTAATACTGTAATATATTTTTAAAGTGAATTAATTCTCAAATGAGTTTGTTGTTCATTATTTTTCTCTATGCTTTCACAAAAAATACGTACAAATTGTTATTTCTTAGAAAAAAAATAAGCTTGTCTTATCTATCTGCATAAACAAGTTCATAACACGATTGGTTGAACTGGTCAAAAATAATTCGATTATTTTCAACTGAAACAAATATAAGATATGTCCAACGCCCGCATGCAAATAGTGTCTCTGTACTGTAGTGTACAGTCTGAGTGTCGGTTGAACTTGCTCTGTGCAAAAAGTGCAATGTTTGCTGTTACATTCATGTCCAGACCCTCGTTACTATGCTATTGTTTTGCTAACTCTGTTTGCGGATTTCGCAAAACTTCTAATGTTCAAATAAATTACTTTGTAACCTTGTTAGCTGATTTTTTTTGCGTGATGTTTTATTGTTGCGGTTTTATTTGCAAGGCGGACACTTCGGACATCCTCTTTATCAACCTGCTCTTGTCTTTAGGCTCGGCATAGAACGAATTTCTTAAGTATAAAACTTATAAAGATTAAGTAGAATTTCACAACAGGGTCGCAATTCAAAAGTATTCTGTAAGACAAATAAAAAGAGACTGTGCGCAACATTCTAGACACAAAGGAAAAATTATTTTTTATTTATATTAAAAATGCGGATCATAAATGTGGATAACTATTATATTTTATAACTGGGCACTCCCGTTATTTGGAAATTGAAAACATAGATTTGAAATGTTGGCGCTTTAGTGATAGTACGCACTAAAACTTTAAAATGTCGAATTTGATACGCTTTGGTGTGTAAACAGAAACTGCATAGGTCCGGACGCTCCATAGTTTTTTTATTCTATTCATTTTTGTGTAAATATGCAAATCGCACGACCGACGCCCGTATTTCAGACTCATACATGAATGAAATTTTAAATGAAAAGTTCGTTCGCTGAATTGTCAATTGCTATCCGTTTTAGTTTTATTTTACGCCACTTTTAGAATGCCTTTATATTATATATGCTTTGAACTAGTTGTATTTTTTATCTGTGGAAACACATGTGAAACAGAACAATCAATGTAATCATACATTATTTTGTTTTAAATTTTAAGTTCTTTCAAAAAGAACCTTAGAGTCTCTGTCTGTATATTTAAAAGGCATTTTAACAGTGTAAACTGACCCTTATTTTTATTTTAACAAAACGTACTTGTAAAAAAAGTAAACTGTCTACATGGAGGTAAATGGGGGAGTGTATGAAGCTACTGATATCTCCATAAATTAAACGGGAGGCCAAAAAAACGTCTAGTCAACAAACTGAAAGGGTACTGCTGAATGACGTAGCCCTTATTTTAGTCCGACTAATAAGCTAAAAAAAAACTATATTAAAAATTGTAATATTTTTTAATCACGAATAAGTTAAAATCAAGAAAGATAACCTAAGTAGTTGAGTTCATTATTAATTAAGTTTCAATTTTTTCATTGTACAATTCGTCTAAAGATAATTTCATGGAAGTCAATAAAACGCACCTCGCTAGTTAAATTATTTTCAACAAGCAATTTTAAAATGGCAACACTTGACCGTTTATCTGACTGATTTAAACTGAAAAGAATGATAAAGAGCACCGACACTCAAGAGTTAGGTCAGTGGGTAATTTCATTCATAAATGTCGTTCATCATTCACTTGATAATAAATGGAATCATTCAATTGCCTTGAATGACTGATACACAAATTGGTTCATAGCTTTCTTTGTACACACTTATTGCCGTACTCCGAGTTCTTTATTCTTAACTTAAACAATCCCTTAGTGTAATTTTTTCTAACCTACATTACTATTCTCATTTAATAAACAATTAGCATTTCTGATTTTGACAGTTAGAGACGTTTATCTTTTACTTAAGTAGTGTAGGTATATATCAGATATACCTATAACAATCTTTTCTATGGGTCTCCTTAAGCTTATTACTCTGAGTGTGGAAAAATAAGCACTTAATAGTTCTCATGTTATTTATCTCTCCTAAGGTGCGATTTCCCAAGCGTCGAGCTCGCAGCAATGATATCCAATTAGTTAACAATGACGCCGAGTTGAATCCATTCCTCTTTAATATAGGCCTATTGAAGGTAGCTAACCTAGTTTTTAATTTGTAGCATCCTGTATTACGGTACAAATAAACTTGGTTTACTTTTATATAGAAGCAAAACTCGATTAATTACGTTCGCGAAATGCAATGCTTACAATTTCTATTTACATGAGAATCTTCTATTTTAATGACCTACGTATTACTTATGTAATGCTGAGGCATAGTCCTTTTTTAATTAATTTTAAGGTCTCGAATATAAATAGCCAAGTGACCGCTATACGTAGACATCTGCAATTACAGATGCATTTGCCTTTTTTACAGACTATTCTATGATATTTTAACCCTATCTCTATGGTTACTCATGTAAGCTTTCGCATTATTCAAACAAAATTAAAAAGAAAAAATTTTACTTTGATCAGAAAAGTTACAGAGATGTATGAAAATGTAGGCATCAAAGGATATGCGCGAATACTTTTCAGTATTTTAAAATGACTTAGGATCTTTTCAGTTGCTTCGTATTAATATTGCAAAAATATTCTTGGTCGCTTAGCTTAATGCTGGAAGCATAGAAAAGGGTTGCAACTCGGATTTACACCGGTATTTTGTTAGGCCAAGAGCCAGTCCATTCATACCGACTATTTCTATCAGGTGCGTATTTTGTAGACTATATGACTAGAAGTTTTAATAAAAGTTGGTAAACTTTCTTTGTTAATGTAATACCTCGCAGTTTAAATACCATTTTTCTCCGCTTTTTAAAGTTTAAACGGAAGAGTGAAACAGCGGTGTTTTACAAGAACTTTTAGAGCTTTTTTTCCGTCTTTCAAAAGGAGCTAGTTAAATTGTCTTTTTAACTATACTCTATTTCACAGTAAGTTAAAAATATTACCCAGGATATATTTATATTTAGTGAGATAATTAAAAAAGGCACTTTAATTCTACGAAGAGATGGTTAACTAAGTAATAAAACGATATTTACTAAACACAAAAAGACAAACGTTTTAGATATGTGATACGTCTCGGAAACGTTCAGTGTACTCTTATAGTGTTGATTAAGTTTGAGAAATCTAAACTAAGAAACCCTTTAATCACCAATTAACTTCTCACACTGCAGCAAATTAGGCTGAGAAGTACTGATCATATATATCCGCTCCGACTTGAATAAAAACGACTACGATACGACTTAGGGTCCTTCAAGAAGCGAGCTTATCACTTTCTCAAAGGCCGGCAATGCATCTGCGGTTCCTCTGATATTGCTGATGTCCATGGGCGTCGTTGAACACCTCGGTGTTCCTGCTGCTCGTTTGCCCCCTTCTGTTATAAAAAAAACATCCATGCAATATGATATATTAATATTTGAAATATTAATCGCTTTTGCTTAATGTAAATAAATAATTAAACAGATATTCGTTATTAATTAAGGGTGCTCATTTATCATTAAAAGGAGTGACGTCAGAGTGTGGTGATGTGTGACGTCATAGCAAGCGAAGCCTCACTGTATGTCAATTAATTTATTTGTGTTGGCGCTTGTTAAGTGGTGTCTGCGGAAAGTGCTCACGTATCGCTTATTTATTATTGAAAATGTACAGATAACCCGTGTCAATGACCGTGAACACTTATTTTTTATGTACTTCTTAGTTACTTTTTTGCGGACGTGAAAAGTGGACACAATACTTTTGGTCTACATATTGTCCTTGTTTCCCATATCATTTAATATTACGCATAGGCTATGCTCTGGCCATGGTCGTGGATACGAAAACGAACTTTTTTTAACACACAGCTTAGAGTTAAAATAAGATTCAACGTTGTATTATTTCTAGACTTTGTTGTTATAATCAAATTAGAATTAGGATAAAAATTAGTAACGTCATTATTTGGAAATATTAGTAAACTGAAGTGTGGGGTTAAGCGTGGGTTATAAATATTAAAAATAAAAAAAATGTTATGTTGACTAGTTATTGTCGTCCATGTTTTGCCAATAAAAACTCACTTTTAGTTTGTAAACCAGTAGCTATGTACCGGTCGCGATTTTTTTTAATTATTACGCTTCACTGATCTGTTCAACGTGTTAATATAAAATAAAATTTATTAAAAATTCATTAATATGCAACAACGTTCCACCAGGACCAAAATTACAAGGCACTTTAAAAATCCCTACCGAGTACCTTTATGTTATAACGCGCATACTTTTACGCGCGTAATTTTTGACGCATGAATCGCTTTAACCAATACGCTTTAATGCGTCGCTAAGCAAAGGTGCGTTCACACATCTCTCATTGACTTTTAGATACACCCTTTTTTCTGTGTTGCGCCTTTACAACTCCGGGGAATTATAATCATCAAAGATTTATTGTTGACTGGCTTTATAAAAGTCGCTAATTCGTTCTATTTGACTGCGTTAGTGGAAAATAATTAGTCGCTGTATACGAATACTATTCTATCTTACTTTATCTAATATTATAAATGCGAATGTTTAGATGGATGGATGTTTGTTTGAAGGTATCTCCAGAGCGGCCGAACGGATTTCGATGAAATTTGGTATACATGTACCACGCGTACGAATCTCGGGCGATCGCTAGTATTATATAGATTAAAGTTGACTTCATTACACATTTAGTAAAATGGTTTCCCCTCAACAAATGTGTGAATTTTTATTGTGTACTTATTAAACAATGAGGTTTTATTAAATATCTCATTTAATTAATTAACGAAAACCACAGCACACGCGTCAATATGTCAACTCGAAAGCTACGCTTTGATGAGCAGTATTTAAAGATTATGTCGTTACTCGATTTTGTAGCGTCTGTTTCAGTAATAAATGACATATTTGTGTTCATCAGTTTAAAATAATCAAAGCGTATGTATATAAAGCGAATGCGACATTAATAATTAGACTGGTAACGTGCATTCGTGTTTCTATTGACGCAAATATGAGAAGTATTTGCATATTCGTCTGTGGCACGTGCGATTCGATCCTCTACACGTCGGGACTACGAATGCTCTTTTTAATTAATTGACATTCGGTGCGGAAAATTGAAAAGACTGTCTATGACTGAGTGTTATCAGTGAAGCTATACAGTGTAGTGGATTTGTTAAATGATGTTTTTTAGCAGAGCTTTGACGCGTTTGATTTGAAATGTGAACTCGTTATACCTCTCTCGGGCATGTATTTCTACGTCTGTATATTTTTATTTGATATCATTATTATATCACTAGCTGTCGTCCGCGACTCCGTCCGAATTAAAAAAAAACTTAATTAGTAATTGATGTGTTTGTACAGATTATGTTTGAAATAGCGAAGTGACCGTCGCCCATAGACATACGCAATTGCATATGCGTTGCCTACCTTTAATCGACGGAGGAGAGGATGCACAGAAAGAAAATATCTTCCCCTTTCATGCATCCTCTCATCCGGAAAGTCCACTTCCACTTCCAATCCTTTCCTTATAAGAAAAAAGGTAGGAAGGGAAAGAGGACTAAATTAGGCCTCCTGGACGCACACTCATCAGACGAAACGCGGAATTGCTTCCACTTCACGCCTGTCTTCTGTGTGGTCGTGGTATTTCACCGGGCGAGCCGGGACAATTCGTGCGAATATGTTAAAGCGGGCTCTACCACTGTTAAAAAAATACCTTCTAACAATCATCTATCCCGGATGTCCATACATACATCCAAATATTCGCATTTATAACATTAGTAAGATTATTACTATATAACTTTAGTTAAAATTTATATGAAATATAACGATGTTAAATTTCTACGAAGGCAGAGCTGATAATTAACAATGAAAGTTCTTTCTTGTCTCGTCTATTTTCATTAGTTGTTATCAACGCGTCACTAACTACAATATTGTATACATTACATCCGTTGTTTATAGTTCGTTAAGCACAATATTTGTTCTTTCCGTTAAGAACAGAGCCCTTTAATAATTAACTATTGAAGCTTAATCGATAGTCCTCGAAATCAAGGTACGAAATGTAAGAGAATATTGATAATAAAAGAGAAATCTTTTTATTATTTCATAGCTTTAATTAACTATGATTTTATTGAAAACGATAATATTTTCAAGTGTTATAAATAATTATATTGGCTCACAAGGTTACCGCCATTTTTAATAAATATATATATGTATATATATAAAAGAAAGTCGTATTAGTTACACTATTTATAACTCAAGAATGGCTTTACAGATATGGCTGAAAATTGGTGAGGAGGTAGCTAAGAAGCAGGAGACGGACATAGGATACTATTAATTTTTTTTTTTGAATTTATTATAATTTACATGGATGTGATGTGATTGGATTGATGGGAGGGCTACACTAATTAAGTTTTTTTATATATACACGCGGACGGAGTCGCGGGCGACAGCTATTAAATAATAAAATAGTTATTATATATGTTATTTTTTATGTTAGAATCTATTCCGTATTAAGTTAAAATAAGTATTATAGAAATAATCTGTTAATTAAAATATTGCAAAGTGATCCACGTCATTAGACAGCTGTGAAATGAATCGTCATTCAAATGAGACTCGACTAAAATGTCCTTCGATTAATTGAAATGATTTCTAAATTGCAATGTGTAATTGCATTTTCTAGTTTCATTTTACAATTTTTATTAATAACTAGCTGTCGCCTGCAACTGAAAAAATAATAATTAGTAGTCTATGTGTTCAGCCGTTTTGGAGATGCCTTCAAATAAACATCCATCCATCTAAACTTTCGCATATATAATATTTGTAGGACTTGTAGTTACTTAATTTTTATATTTACTTCTAGCATGATCAATTTCAATATTATACAATTTGTTCGTCTTGAAAATTGAATCGTATTTTTGGTAAAATCATTTAGCAAATCGAATTTTGCGACTGTTATTAATGACTCAATACGGAGGGGTGCGGTTTTTTAAATAAATGAAATATACATCATTGAAAGCCAATTTATTTTAAGAAAATAGGTCTATCGGGGATTTATTGAATTAACGATAAACGTATTACAGCATTTTATATTTGAAAACCTAATATACCTACATGTATTCCTGCAAAAAAAATACTTAAATATTTTTGTTGACTATCTTTTTTGGAGCGAAGAAAAGTACTAGAACATGGCAGCAAGGTCACCCTAGACGGACTATTGACTAAGGAAAGGCAGTACAAGAGCATGCATGGATGGATTGAGCAGAGATCAGAGCGTGTACAAAGATCGCGGTAAACGGAAATCCGTAATCTCTGCCAGTACTATAAATAATCGGCGTTAGTTATCTGTGACTATGACTGTTGACTATGGCCTAGTCACCCGTAACATAGGGTAGGCTCCAAGCCCCTCGGTGGGGACTTATAGTGAGCTGATGATATAAGTTATTTGTGATTTAGTATTTTTTTTACATCAAATAATCTTGAAAAAGCTTTATGTAGTATACACCCTTAACAAACCCCTATTAATAGACCACCGAGTACAGTGAAGTTAAAGATCAAATAAACATGCCATTGACAAAATTTCAATGCCGCCCCACGCGCACAATGTTTGTGATGCCGGAAATTTCAAACAGAACATCGAATACGTTATAAATAAAAACTCTTTATAGCTATTTGTTTTGAAATAAATTGTTTTGGTGCTGAATATATGTATATACCACATTAAATATACTGGTTTAAACTTTTATAACACTTTATATACTGGTTTAAAAAACTATGTGTGTGCAGCATGACGTATAACTAGCCACTGGAAATTATAATCTACATTTATATACTGTTTTTAGTTTTAATAACTTGTATAATCTGTTTTGTTTTTAGTTGCAACCGATATCCCCCTGAAAATTTCTTTGGTTCATCACGATACGTTATAGACTATAAAATAAATACAAATCTTCAAGTCAATTTCATAATCTGTATTAAGTTAATTCAGTCACTGCATCACCGAAACATCTGATTTATAACGGATCCAGATTCGAATCTTGGAAGTAGGCGCGATTGTTTAAATTCATGCAACCATTCGTCAGCGGATCAATCGTTGGCGCGTAAACACGCGATGCCAGCGCCCCCTATGTTTATAGACTTTAACTCTATCAAGGTGCAAGAATAACAGAACAGGCGTTGAACTGCCGCTCTTGTAAACGGAGGAAAAAACTATAACACACGCTTGTTTGGGTTACGGGATACCAGAGTTCGGTTTTATTACGTAAGCTATAGACCAAACCTAAATAGACTATCGTGACATATATGAACTACGCTTTCTCTTTAGCCTTAAAGATGAAAAAACAAAAGGGAACCTAATTATATTAATAAACTATGTTTAGATAAAGATAGTCACTTGCAAACAAACTGCGTAAGTAATTTTGAGGCGCATGTAAGTGAACTTTTTATAAATAAAAAATCTGCAATAATATAATGAAATACTAGGAAAAATTATAATGTTAAAGCTATAAGTATACGTGGGTTGGAAAAGCTAATAAAATAAACAAATCAGTGTGAGTCTATTACAAAGCCTACAGTGGTGTCAAATGCGAGTTAAAAAATACGTCATATTCTTTAATCCAAACATCAACACCCTTGTAATATTTAAACGTCTTTTGAATTTTTTTATTTAAGATTCGATGAAGCGTTCTATTTTATTCAAGTCTGCCTTACATTCAATTCGTCGGACGTGCTCTGCTGAACGCAGTCGTTCGTGCGTACACCTTTGAAACGACGACCATATAAATATTCGAAGATCACTTACTCTCATCAATATTTCTGCGAAATATTTCGAAGATTGGATAAGGTTTGGGTTATTGCTGAATTTTGCTCCGATAAAACATTTATATACGAATACCGAGCAGTAAAAAGAAGAAAATACAGCATATTAAGATCCGGCCACAGCCATAGATTTTTATCCGAAAAAAGCAAAGAACGAAAACATCATGAAATATTTAGGAAATCTGGAATTAATTTTACTAAATCTAATAAAATTTATTCTTCATCATCATAGCAGTGTTTCATGACTGGTCGTGGGCATCATGTATTAGTTACCCGCTGCATAATCCCTTGCCACTCCTTCCTGATCGCTGTCAATTTACTGTTAGGAAGAAAATCCGGAAATAAGCCAGTGTATTGACTCAACACTAGCCTTACTAATATGTCAACGTTTGTGTCTCCTCACATTCATTCTGACACTAGACTTTGTAACGAAATGATTGTAATTAATAATGTCTAAAATTATATTGGTACAAGTATACATCCACAGCTGTTCTGATCTAGCCAGTCCATCTCATAGATGACCTTTCCCGTGGTCTGGTGCCTTCCACTTTCTGCACTACCAAGGAAAATTAATGAACACAAAACGCATACGCGTAAAATATTGATGTGCAATAAAAGAGGTCGGATATAAAATGAACTATTTATGGAAAACGCTTTCTGCTTTATATTCAACCATAATAATAATTTGGTAATACAAAATACATCTTAAACAACCCCTTAAGTACTGTCAGTATGATTAATAAATCATCTAAATCACTAAAAAATTCAAAATCAGAACCTCATTTTATCAGAATATTTGCGAACAGTTCAATTTTACTCTCATATAGTGAGTAGATTTTTAAGTAAACATCAATAAAGAATGGCCCGCTTATTGACGTCCCTAAACAAATAGGGGAGAATTATTTGCTGCATTGAATGTGTACAGTACCAACAGCTTTATGTTACAAATTAAAAGGGGGTATTAGGACGGCGTTCGATAACATGTGCGTTTTTAAAAGTTCATTGAAATACGAGTAATCGGTTTAAATTTAATCCATTTTGACAGCAGTGCATATTCGAAGTTAATATTTATGTAACCTAAACAAAATAAATTAGTTAGTCTTATACGTAAAACTGTTTTCAAATATCTTGGCGGCTCAAGGACATCGGCGTGCTGTGTAGTGCCCCCCCCCCCCTCTAATTCCGCAACACCCCGAAGTTAGAGCCGCCAAGATATGTGAAAAGATTTATACGTTTCCTTGTTTTGTAAAAAAAAAATTACATTGTTTGTTTATTCCGGATAAATTAAAAACTGCAACAAGAGACAAATGTCGAAGTATTTCAAAATGAAATGTTAACCTTTATTTACTTCAAATTCTCAATCTTCTTTGATAAAATATTATTAAATAACTCAAAGGAGTATTACAAAGTTATAAGACGCGCGGATGTTTAGGAATTCGTAACGTACCCATACTTCACAGATTCTATGAACTACAACTTTGTTATATTTCCTGCACGATATCCTCTGATCTTAACGTAAATAAATATATTAAAATAATTCGAGTTCCAATACCGTTTAACCAAAATTCAAAATCATAAGAAAAACGTAGAACACGCATCTGCAATGTCAATCTCAGATATGTGCAGGTTGTAACGCGATGTTTTCCTTTACCGTAAGAACGTCGGATAAATGTACACATGTAAATAGGAAAACGAAAAACACATTGGTGCATGGCGGGATTCGAACCCAGGACCTGCAGATTGCAAGTCAAGTGCTTGACCACTGAGCCACCGACGCTCAAAACCTCACCTTATAATATAAAAAAGTTATGCCTGAGAAAGTATTGGAAGCTCATTTATACTTTAAAAGTTGATACTATATAATTTTACTTAAAACAGACACTAAGAGTTCTCAAACAATGAATTTATATAATATAACTATTCACATAACTTAGCAGACACGGATACATATAAGTATATTAAAGTATTTCCACGACGAAAAACAATTTTCACGTCTCAAAGAGTCGATCATTAGATGTTGTACGGTGCTGATTATAGCTCTCCGGAGCACAAAGACGTAGACGAGATTGGCGGGGAATTAGATGCAATTTCATTGACTTGAAACGAGAATACCATTTCCTTAGCCTCCGCTCGTAGTATCCGCGCCTTACTGCGATATTGAATATTTTATAGACAAATTGCCCTGTCTGCTACATCGCTGTTTAACGCTTAAATGTAATATTGAAAACACCTTTTTATAATCATGAGTATTATTTATAAGTACTACTACTATTTATGAGAGTGAGGTGCAGTGAGACAGCAGTACAGGTAGGTCTAGGAAGAAATGGGTGAATTGCAAGAAAGGTGATACGATTACAAAGGAGATGAAGGCAGTTAGATTAATTAATTAGGAGTATGGAAACCTGGTGCGCGGACCCTACGTAAGTGGGAGAAGGTTTGGGAGATGATGACTACTAATTTTATGGTCAAAAACTTATGTCAAGTAAAGAGTTTAAGGTTTGTGCCCCACTATCACATTGCTACGTGTTTGCTGAACTAAATACTTAACTAATATAATTTGCTGTTACTATTTAGAGACAGACTTCGCCTATTATCTATTAGTGTAATTAACGACATCTAAAAAAACGTAGCCATCTCAAGCGTAATATGAAAAACATTTCAATTAAAAGAAACATTTTTTTACCAACGGATACTATTTAATTTCGAAATAGGAAACACTCTGAGCCTCGGGCGCATCTCCATTCAGAGGGACCGTCCCCTTCGTCCATTATTTAAAAAGGGTAATGTCCAATTAAGTCAAGAAAGTATGAAAAGTCTGGTCGATCCATGCGACGGCACGCACCGCGCCCGGCGATACCACCACTTAATTACGATTCGTTTATGTAAAAATAAGCTTCGCGCCTGATCGAGTTAATTGCTGATTAGCGCGTCATTAACTCTGTCTGTTGGTTAAATGTAAACTCAATGAATAAACATACAGTCAAGAGCTTAAGTTTATTTTTTAACTAGCATAAGCCTCAACATATAATAGAATAAACATAGCGTCGTTTAAAAAAATGGTCTAAGATACTTTCACGCATCGGCTACCTTCCAATAAAAGTGTTGTCAAAATCAGCCTAAAAACTTCGGGACCGTATCGGTTACCCGGAATCGTTTTGGTCCGGAATCTGCGAACAGACAGACATATAGGTATTTTTTTTTCGTTTTCCGTTATAAGTAATGCAAATAAATTTTCTGTAGGATACAGACGTTTTTATAATACAGACAATATATAAATAGTCAGCTGATTCATCGGTGTCCATTGTTGGAACATAGGCAGAACAATTCACATAATTTCAAAAAGAATAATAATATTTTGTACAAATGTGTCTGCTATAGAATTCCACCGTTTTATAGGTAACGGAACACCTGTATAATTTTTCGATAAAAGTCACTAGCTCCAAGCTTTAGTGTGACGAATCATAATATTCAATCTCTCTAAATTATAGTACCGTTGTTGCAAGCATGGAAGATAGCCTAGAGCTTACTATTAAGTAACATTACTGTTTGTTTCCTACGCAACTTTGTCCGAAATTTGGACGACTCGACCAACGCACAACGAAACAAACTGAAACTACAAAACGTAACGACAACAATAACAACCAACAAACGCAATGACAACACCGAACCAAACACCACCGGGTCCGTGACCGGCTGTTAAGTATATGTGGCGAGACAAGGTACTTCAACATCGTGTTTAGACAAATACGGTCTCGCCACAGCGCCATCTATTAGGGCGTAGCAAAAACGGCGCCAACATTCCGCCCACCAAGAACTCTGTTCTTCTCCGCCCACCATGGTGTATCAATATATATTTTTGGGCATTGTGACTTGCTTTTTTCTGATCTCCCCAGTTGTGTAAAATTACAATCGCATACGTGCAAGTTCACGAGTGGGTTTGAGGTTTCATTTGGGGTTCCTGCTGCGCCAGAGATAACCCAACCTAATTTTGTTTTCTGCGCAATCGTTCCTGCTGAGCCTTTCAATAAACCGTTCTCTATGATTTTTGCATATATTTCCGCTCCTAGCAAGATGTGTATGTTATTAGGCTTATCAAATGTAGGATCTGCTAGTGCGGTTGTTTTTAGTTCTGGCCAATCCGTGACGATGCACTCTTGTGACGGTAAATAATCTGTTATGCTCTTTAAAACATAGGCTTTAACAGACAGAGTAAAATGTGGTTTTATTCTAGAGCGTATTTTAAACTCGACTACATATTTGATAGGTATTTTGCTCCCTTCGTTGAGCCCGGTTACCTCGCTGTTGATTTTGGTTCTCTTGAGCCCTGCCGACTTTACAAGGTCCTCGGTAACAAACGAGGCCTGTGAACCCTGGTCAAGCAAGGCACGGCAGATGTGTGTCTTTCCGTTCTCCTCGCAGACATCTACCAATGCTGTAGCAAGCAGTACTTGACCAGGTTGTTTAATAAAATGAGTTGCAGTGTTATTAATCTTATGGTAATGAGCGTCTGTGTCTTCTCGATTGTGTTCTTCTGGTGTTTGTTTTTTCCCTGAATGCAATAAGGAATGGTGTTTTCTTTTACAAATGTTACAACATGTGTGTCGTAAACATTCTGTGGCACCGTGGTTTGGTATTAGACAGTTGAAGCATAAATTATTTTCCTTGACAAACTCTATCTTGTTTTCATGACTTAATCGGACGAACAGTCTACACTGGAAAATATAATGATCGCCGTTACAAAAACTGCATTGGGCTGATGTCTCTGACGCAGTGGAATGGAACGTTTTGGGCTTGCCTGTACTTGGTTTTGTATGATCTTCCACCATCTCCAATGACTTAAATCTCATTTCGAGAAATCGACATAATTGTTGGAAGTTCGGCATCATCTTACTGCTGTCCGCAGATACGTGTTGTTCCCATAACTGATGACTTGTCGGATCTAATTTAGAAACGGTCATGTAAACTAATATGTCATCCCATGTTTCTGTATTAATTCCAATGTTTTTTAGCGAGTTGAGACATTCTAATGTTGTGTACAAA
Organism: Papilio xuthus; assembly: GCF_000836235.2. NCBI lineage: Eukaryota > Metazoa > Arthropoda > Insecta > Lepidoptera > Papilionidae > Papilio > Papilio xuthus. Next base: position 1,264,979 of record NW_013529697.1, on the reverse strand, counting down.
ACATGTTTTAAAAGTTGTGCCGATTCTTTAGAAATTGTTTTTATACTAAACAGTTTTTTGAAAATGTCATTCGCTATGTACCTTTTGTTTTCAAATCTAACATGTAAGGTGTCCCAGGCTTGTGTATAGTTGTCGTTTGTAATTCTAATACTTCGTAATAACTGCTCAGCTTCTCCAGATAGGAGAGACTTTAGATAATGTATTTTTTGAACATCATCTAAAGTCGTGTTTTTATGTATGATGGAAGTAAATAAATCCCTGAACGATGGCCAGTCTGTATAATTACCCGAAAATGTGGGTATCTGAATCGCAGGTAACTTTATCTCTGTATTTAAACTAGTTCTACTCGGACTAAGTGTATTACTTATTGTTAGTTCTCTCAATTTTTCCTTCAAAGAAGTCTTGTAAATAGTGTATAGTTCTTCTACTTCTTCAAATTTATCCAAACTAAAATATTCGACCGTACTTCTTTGTGCACGTGGAACCAAGGACGATATTTTTTCATGTAAGGTGGTGAACGAAGAATACAATTTTTCCAAGGAGTCCAATCGTGTTTCTACATAACTAGTTGTTATCCGGGCCTTGGGTGTTTTTAAATAATTGTTTTGAGCTTTCTGTATTTGTTCAAACCTATCTTCTTGGAGTTCAATTAATCTTTTGGCTTGTTCCATTGTAACGACACGAGTTAAAATAAAATAACGAAATTATGAAGGTACACTACAAATAATTGAACTGGTACTGTGCCGTTTACAAAAACTAACCGTAGATAATAGCCGAAAGACACTAACCACCAACTGTATTTAATCCGCCAAATCCAAGCCCAGACAAGTTTTTTTTTTTTTTTTAATAGACTTTCATATTAAAACGTTTCGAAACTCAACTTAAGTACTCAATTAACCGAGTCGAATATTTTAGTCCAACACAATACACTAAGACCGAAATATTCGGCTCGAAGGACCACTGTTTGTTTCCTACGCAACTTTGTCCGAAATTTGGACGACTCGACCAACGCACAACGAAACAAACGGAAACTACAAAACGTAACGACAACAATAACAACCAACAAACGCAATGACAACACCGAACCAAACACCACCGGGTCCGTGACCGGCTGTTAAGTATATGTGGCGAGACAAGGTACTTCAACATCGTGTTTAGACAAATACGGTCTCGCCACAGCGCCATCTATTAGGGCGTAGCAAAAACGGCGCCAACAATTACTTCTTAGAACATATAGACTACGTATTTGATAGTTATCCTAGCACATGCTAGTAGTAGTAGGCTCCGAGCCCCTCTGTGGGGACGTATAGTGAGCTGATGATGATGATGATGATGATGCTAGTAGTGCTAGGGCATACATTTTATCTTACTAAAATTATAAATACGTAAGTTTAGATGGATGGATGTTTGTTAGAAGGTACGTAACGTAGGTCTGGGACGGCTCAACGGAACTTGATAATATTGACACAAAAGTCTGGAAGAACACATCGACTATTTATTATTTTACGCACATCAGAGTCGCGGGCGACAGCTAGTCTTAGAAAAAATATCGTTTTTAATTTAATTTTAAACTGTTCAAAGAGTTCTGTCGATGCATTATTATATTATAGTTTTTGCTATAATTATTCAAATTGAAAGCAGCAAAGAGACCTATCATTTTTTTAAATAAATATAGATATGTTAATTCACGCTACATGATATTTTTTAAATTTTTAAAACTCATGAGACTTCACTATTTGGTTGTCTTTAGTTTAGCCATCACAAAATCCTACCCGTACCTATACCCATACCTGGTAATCAAAGCCTTTGATTTGACGCGTCACTGCCTTCTGCAATAACAGCCGTGCCTAGAGACTTCGAATTTAATAGAACATTTGTATGAATTATAATATTCCACCTGTCATTCTAAAAGAAACTCTATCTATTGGTGTTAAGATTTAATTTCAACGTGTTTACTATATGAGCTTAATATTTTAATACTTGTAAAAAAAAGTTAGTAAGTAGCCTTTATGTTCTTTTATACTGTTCTACGTCAGTACAAAATTTCATCGAAATCTGTTATGTTAGTAACAAAAATCCATCCATCCAATATTTTATATTAATAATATTAGTATAATTTATTTTTGTAAAAAAATTAGTAACGATTGAAAGAAAGATGTGCAACTTTTTTATTCGCAATAAAAATGTAGTTAACGAATCATTACTACATTTCCATAATTGTACTGTATGAAATACAATTTAATTTCTTCTTAGTAGATTTTCGTATAAAGATTTTGCCCGTAATTTGAGCTTCCTATCAGATTATAATCGTGAGTTGTAAGGGCCATAATAGTTTTAATTATTTCTAAGAAACAACTAAACAAAAGACTAGCAACCAAATAGAATATAAACAAAAGCTTACGCACAAGCTTATCTTATTTTCATAGAATAATCCCTTCTTAGTAAGATGTAAAGAAAGTTATAAAAGAGGTCGTGAGTAAGACACATCTTGATACAGCCGAAGATACCATCTGGAGTCTTTTCACGCTCCACTGAATGTAAGATCCAAGTCCAACTGGCATTCGCATTTTTAATTTTCAATTTGAAATGGCGACTACCTAAATCCATGTACCTGTTTTGACAACAGATGTATAAATACGTTTTTTAGGGTTTGTAAATTTTTTTTTAAACAACTAGTGACTGCCCACGACTATGTCCACGCGGGATTAATAAATAGATAGTAGCATAGTAGTAGATTCTCAGACCTACTGAATATGCTTATAAAATGTCAAAAAAATCGGTCAAGCCGTTTCGGAGGAGTATGGTAACTAACATTGTGACACGAGAATTTTATATATACTACGATTTTTACATTGAAAAATTTTTGTTTGTAAAAATTCAATAGCGTAGTATTTTTGTTGACAAAGGGGAATTATTTCATTTCTTCTTATTACGTTTCCTTTAATTTTTAGTCCGTTTGCATTTCAACAAGTCTGGGAGCAGACATTCATTTGGTGTTATGTTTTTATTTCCTTATACTTACACATTTTACAAAGCCTTTGTATTCCTAAAACCGTCATAACAAAATCTGATGATTTTTAAATCCTTCGACACTGGACGAGACAAAAATAAAACATAGAGGAAACGTACTTCTGTATTCTTAACAACTTTATTTCTATTCAATATTTTTGATTTATGAAAAACTAGCTGTTGCCTGAGACTTCGTCCGCGCGGAATTAAAAAAAAACTTTATAAGTAGCCTATGTAGAACATAGTCTGGAAGGACAGACTATGTTCTACATCCCTGTCAAATTTCATCGATATCTGTGGAGCGGTTCTGAAGATACCTTGTAACATCTATCCATCTAAACAATCGTTATTTATCATACTACTAAGATGATTCCTTTGAAGTTATTTTCACAGCATGTCTATTATCAGTATTTATAAAATAAGCATCGTAATTCTTAATTTGCAACTAAAGAACATTCATTAATACTTGTGAATGAAACTCAAAAATAACCATTCAAAATGAACCCTCAATGTAAATGTTACATTGCAATCTTTTATCAATTGTTGTCCTGATTAAAACAAGAGCTGTTGTTTACCGAAACGAAATACTTTCCGTTTAGTGTTGGCGCCTCAGACAAAGATGTTACGCTACGAAACGTTACAATGGTTCTGCTATCAAGCATCCTTCCTTTGACGGGCTTCCTAGCCTTGCTTCAATTACTGTTAAAGTAAAATCAACCTTATTCCCTTGTATTAAGCATATGAGAATTGTAATGATGTCTACTGCTTAGTATTCATCGCGCCTGTAACTCTTATCATTGACACTGTAGATCAGTTAACGTTCGATGTAGAACAATCTCGATCTATTCGTTTTCGGTATTTTATGTTCGTATATTTCACTGTCAGATTTCATTGTCAGTAATATATCATTGTAAGAATAGAAATCGATAATAAAAATGCAGCACGCATTTACTCAATATGCTAAACACTCACGTATATTCGTCCGGTGGCGGCACAGACTAGTTTCGAGCCCGTCGCTCACTGCGCGCCTGCGCTCTTAGTTCGCGTCTTGAGGGGCCGGGGGGCGCGGTGTGCGCCGGCGTCGTCG